>NC_091987.1:147285415-147494875 GCF_044704955.1 Pristiophorus japonicus | reverse complement strand
GGTGGGTATATCTGTGTGTGTGTGGGGGGGGTGTCTGTGTGTGTGTGTGTGGGGGGTATCTGTGTGTGTGGGGGAGGTATCTGTGTGTGTGTGGGGGGGGGTATCTGTGTGTGTATGGGGGGATACCTGTGTGTATGTGGGGGTTATATCTGTGTGTATGTGGGGGGGAGGGATATCTATGTGTGTGTGGGGGGGGGGATATCTGTGTGTTGTGTGGGGGATATCTGTGTGTATGTGGGGGGGATATCTGTGTGTGTGGGGGGGTGATATCTGTGTGTGTGGGGGGGGATATCTGTGTGTTTGTGTGGGGGCTATCTGTGTATGTGGGGGGGGGATATCTGTGTGTGTGGGGGGGGGGGGGGTATCTGTGTGTGTGTGGGGGGGATACCTGTGTGTATGTGGAGGGGGATATCTGTGTGTGGGGGGGGGGGATATCTGTGTGTTTGTGTGGGGGATATCTGTGTGTATGTGGGGGGTGGATATCTGTGTGTGTGGGGGAGGGGGATATCTGTGTGTGTGGGGGGGGGGTTTGTGTGTGTGGAGGGGGGGGACATCTGTGTGTGTGGGGGGATATCTGTGTGTGTGTGTGTGGGGGGGATATCTGTGTGTGTGGTGGGGGGGATATTTATGTGTGTGTGTGGGGGGGGGGTATCTGTGTGTTTGTGGGGGGGGGGTTGTGTGTGTGGAGGGGGGGGGATATCTGTGTGTGTGGTGGGGGGATATCTGTGTGCGTGTGTGTGGGGGGGTATCTGTGTGTGTGTGTGGGGGGATATCTGTGTGTGTGTGGGGGGGATATCTGTGTGTGTGGGAGGGGGTATCTGTGTGTATGTGTGGGTGGTATCTGTGTGTGTGTGAGGGGGTATCTGTGTGTGTGTGTGGGGGGGGTATGTGTGTGTGTGTGCGGGTACCTGTGTTGGGGGGTATCTGTGTGGGGGGTATCTGTGTGTGGGGGGGTATCTGTGTGGGGGGGTATCTGTGTGGGGGGGTATCTGTGTGGGGGAGGGTATCAGTGTGTGGTTGGGGGGGGTATCAGTGTGTGTGGCGGGGGGGTATCTGTGTGTGTGTGTGGGGGGGATATCTGTGTGTGTGGTGGGGGGGATATCTGTGTGTGTGTGTGGGGGGGTTATCTGTGTGTGTGTGGGGGGGGTATCTGTGTGTGTGTGGGGGGGGATATCTGTGTATGTGGTGGGGGGATATCTGTGTGTGTGTGGGGGGGATATCTGTGTGTGTGGGGGGGTATCTGTGTGTATGTGTGGGTGGTATCTGTGTGTGTGGGGGGGTATCTGTGTGTGTGTGTATGGGGGGGTATCTGTGTGTGTGGGGGGGGTATCTGTGTGTGTGGTGGGTGGATATCTGTGTGCGTGTGTGTGGGGGGGTATCTGTGTGTGTGTGTGGTGGGGATATCTGTGTGTGTGGTGGGGGGATATCTGTGTTTGTGTGTGGGGGGGGTATCTGTGTGTGTGTGTGGGTGGTATCTGTGTGTGTGGGGGGGGGATATCTGTGTGTGTGGTGGGGGGATATCTGTGTGCGTGTGTGTGGGGGGGTTTCTGTGTGTGTGTGTGGTGGGGATATCTGTGTGTGTGGTGGGGGGGATATCTGTGTTTGTGTGTGGGGGGGGGTATCTGTGTGTGTGTGTGCGGGTATCTGTGTGGGGGGTATCTGTGTGGGGGGGTATCTGTGTGTGTGGGGGGGGGGTTTCTGTGTGTGTGGGGGGGGGGATATCTGTGTGTGTGGGGGGGTATCTGTGTGTGTGTATGGGGGGGTATCTGTGTGTGTGTGGGGGGGGTATCTGTGTGTGTGGGGGGTGGATATCTGTGTGTGTGGTGGGGGGATATCTGTGTGCGTGTGTGTGGGGGGGTATCTGTGTGTGTGTGTGGGGGGGGATATCTGTGTGTGTGTGGGGGGGATATCTGTGTGTGTGGGGGGTATCTGTGTGTATGTGTGGGTGGTATCTGTGTGTGTGTGGGGGGGTATCTGTGTGTGTGTGTGTGTTGGGGGGGTATGTGTGTGTGTGCGGGTATCTGTGTGGGGGGTTATCTGTGTGGGAGGGTATCTGTGTGTGTGTATGGGGGGGTATCTGTGTGTGTGGGGGGGGTATCTGTGTGTGTGGGGGGGGGATATCTGTGTGTGTGGGGGGGTATCTGTGTGTGTGTATGGGGGGATATCTGTGTGTGTGTGGGGGGGTATCTGTGTGTGTGGGGGGTGGATATCTGTGTGTGTGGTGGGGGGATATCTGTGTGCGTGTGAGTGGGGGGGTATCTGTGTGTGTGTGTGGGGGGGGATATCTGTGTGTGTGTGGGGGGGATATCTGTGTGTGTGGGGGGTATCTGTGTGTATGTGTGGGTGGTATCTGTGTGTGTGTGGGGGGGTATCTGTGTGTGTGTGTGTGTGTGGGGGGGTATGTGTGTGTGTGTGCGGGGTATCTGTGTGGGGGGGTATCTGTGTGGGGGTGTATCTGTGTGGGTGTTTGGTGGGGGTGTACCTGTTGGTGTCTGTGTGTGTGTGCGGGTATCTGTGTGGGGGGGTATCTGTGTGGGGTGGGGGGTATCTGTGTGGGGGGTATCTGTGTTGGAGGTATCTGTGTGGGTGGGGGTATCTGTGTGGGGGGGGTATGTGTGTGGGAGGGGGTTATCTGTGTGTGGTTGGGGGGGTATCAGTGTGTGTGGCGGGGGGGTATCTGTGTGTGTGTGGGGGGTTATCTGTGTGTGTGGGGGGGGGGGTATCTGTGTGTGTGGTGGGGGGATATCTGTGTGTGTGTGTGTGGGGGGGGGAATATCTGTGTGTGTGGTGGGGGGGATATCTGTGTGTGTGTGTGGGGGGGGATCTGTGTGTGTGTGGGGGGGTTATCTGTGTGTGTGGGGGGCTGATATCTGTGTGTGTGGTGGGGGGATATCTGTGTGTGTGTGGGGGGGATATCTGTGTGTGTGGGGGGTTATGTGTGTGTGTGTGGGGGGATATCTGTGTGTGTGGGGGGTGGGTATCTGTGTGTATGTGTGGGTGGTATCTGTGTATGTGTGGGGGGGTATCTGTGTGTGTGTGTGGGGAGGGTATCTGTGTGTGTGTGGGGGGGTATCTGTGTGTGTGGGGGGGGGATATCTGTGTGTGTGGTGGGGGGATATCTGTGTGCGTGTGTGTGGGGGGGTATCTGTGTGTGTGTGTGGGGGGGATATCTGTGTGTGTGTGTGGGAGATATCTGTGTGTGTGGGGGGGGTATCTGTGTGTATGTGTGGGTGGTATATGTGTGTGTGTGGGGGAGTATCTGTGTGTGTGTGTGTGGGGGGGGTATGTGTGTGTGTGTGTGCGGGTATCTGTGTGGGGGGGTATCTGTGTGGGGGGGTATCTGTGTGGGGGGGGGTATGTGTGTGTGTGCGGGTATCTGTGTGGGGGGGGTATCTGTGTGGGGGGGTATGTGTGTGCGGGTATCTGTGTGGGGGGGGGTATCTGTGTGGGGGGGTATCTGTGTGGGGGGGGGTATCTGTGTGGGGTGGGGGGTATCTGTGTGGGGGGGTATCTGTGTTGGAGGTATCTGTGTGGGTGGGGGTATCTGTGTGGGGGGGGTATGTGTGTGTGGGGGGGGTTATCTGTGTGTGTTGGGGGGGTATCAGTGTGTGTGGCGGGGGTGTATCTGTGTGTGTCTGGGGGGGGGTATCTGTGTGTGTGTGTGTGTGTGTGGGTTGGGTATGTGTGTGTGTGCGGGTATCTGTGTGGGGGGTATCTGTGTGGGGGGGTATCTGTGTGGGGGTGTATCTGTGTGGGGGGGGTATGTGTGTGTGTGCGGGTATCTGTGTGGGGGGGGTATCTGTGTGGGGGGGTATTTGTGTGGGGGGGTATCTGTGTGGGGAGGGTATCTGTATGGGGGGGTATCTGTGTGGGATGGGGGGTATCTGTGTAGGTGGGGGTATCTGTGTGGGGGGGGTATCTGTGTGTGTGGGGGGGTATCTGTGTGTGTGTGGTGGGGTATCTGTGTGTGTGGGGGGGTATCTGTGTGTGTGTGGGGGGGGTATCTGTGTGTGTGTGGGGGGGGTATCTGTGTGTGTGGTGGGGTATCTGTGTGTGTGGGGGGGGTATCTGTGTGTGTGTGGGGGTGGGATATCTGTGTGGGGGGGGTATGTGTGTGTGTGTGTGTGTATGTGAGGGGGTGGGGGGGGGGCGTATGTGTGTGTGTGTATGTGTGTATCTGTCTGCGTGTCTCCAGTTTTCTGTTCCCATTTCCTGGTTTCAGTGTTTTAACTCGAGTGATGTATTTGGTTTCAATTTCAGGTTTTATGGCCCCAGAGTTGCTTCAAGCTGTAGAATATGATTATTCAGTGGACTATTTCACACTGGGAGTCACACTGTACGAGATGATTGCTGCCAAGGGGCCGTTCCGATACCGGGGCGAACACGTACGTTATTCTTTAATAAGTTTGTTTTCTCAGGAACACAGTCAGCAGAAACAAAAGCCCAGAATTGAAACTCGGTCACTGGGCCTGTTTTAAACAGCGAGCCCCTGAGTCAGTGAGTTAGTCAGTGCAGCTGATTGGGGAGCTAGCTCGATAACACTCGCTGCTTGATTTCCATTCAATAATTGTAATAGTCAGGGTGACAGCCAGTTGAAGAGTTAGAAACTTGAATTAGAAGGTTTTTCTCCTATGAAAACAGTATCAGCCATGACTCAGTGGGCAGCACACTTGCCTCTGAGTCAGAAGGTTGTCGGTCCAAGTCCTACTCCAGGGATTTGAGCACAGAAATCTAGGCTGACACTCCAGTGCAGTGCTGAGGGAGTGCCGCACTGTTGGGGATGCTGTTTCGGATGAGAGGTTAAACTAAGACCCCTTCGGCTTTCTCAGGTGGACATAAAAGATCCCATGGCACTATTTCAAAGGAGAGCAGGGGAGTTATCCCGTGTCCACGCCAATATTTAACTCTCAGTTAACATAGCAAAAACATATTATCTGGTTATTATCGCATTGCTGTTTGTGGGAGTTTGCCGTGCACAAGTTGGCTGCCGCGTTTGCAACAGTGACTACATTCCAAAAGTACTTCATTGGCTGTAAAGCACTTTGAGACATCCAGTGGTTGTGAAAGGTTCTATATAAATGCAAGTCTTTCTTTCCGTGAAATTATGTGGGGTGCACTGACTCACAAGACACTGGGAGAATGCACCCGTGCAGCCTATGGATTTTTTATTTCCACCTGAGGGCAGACGGGGCCTTGGTTTAATGTCTCATCCGAAAGATGGCAGCTCCAACAATGCAGCGCTCCCTCAGTACTCAAAGAAAGAAAGACTTACATTTATATAGCGCCTTTCATGACCACTGGAAGTCTCAAAGCGCGTTGCAGCCAATGAAGTACTTTGGGAGTGCAGTCGCTGTTGTAATGTATTGCACTGGAAAGGCACAGGAAGAATTTCATCACACACCTCATAATTAATATGACCTAACAAAGTCAAATTTAGGCAATAGTTATTGCAGAACTGCACTATAATTCCACATACGTACCACACAAGCAATGATGGTTAACGGCTGAATTCAGATTCTACTCAATTGGGTATTGATGAGGCTCCCACTCGATGTGTATTGTCAGTGGGTGAAGGTCTGTGCCAGGACCTTGCGTATGGAATATTCACGCTGATGTGTGAGGGAGACCAACCCAATCGTTGAGTGCACTACT
Organism: Pristiophorus japonicus; assembly: GCF_044704955.1. Taxonomy (NCBI): domain Eukaryota; kingdom Metazoa; phylum Chordata; class Chondrichthyes; family Pristiophoridae; genus Pristiophorus; species Pristiophorus japonicus. The sequence continues at coordinate 147,489,223 of NC_091987.1, read as the reverse complement.
GTAAAGAGTCCCCATTACACACAGAGTCCTCATTACACACAGAGTCCCCATTACCCAGAAAGTCCCCATTACACACACAGTCCCCATTACCCACACAGTCCCCATTACCCACAGAATCCCCATTACCCACAGAATCCCCATTACACACACAGTCCCCATTACACAGAGTCCCCATTATACAGAGTCTCCATTACACAGAATCCCCATTACAAAATAATTGTTGACACATATGAGTGACCGGGGGTTGGGTGTACAGGGCAACAGTTTGGAATTTGCAAATGATACGAAACTGGGAAATGTAGCAAACAATGTGGAGGATAGTCAGAGACTGATGAAATGGGCAGACACATGGCAGATGAAATTTAATGCAGAGAAGTGATACATTTTGGTAGGAAGAATGAGGAGAGGCAACATGAACTAAATGGTACAATTATAAATGGGGTGCAGGAACAGGGAGACCTGGGGGTGTATGTGCACAAATCTCTGAGGCTGGCAGGACAAGTTGAGAAAACTGTTAAATAAGTATAATGGAGGAGTAGAGTATAAAAGCAAGGCTAAAGCTTTATAAAACACTGGTTAGGCCTTGGCTGGGGTATGCTGTTCAATTCTGGGCACCACACTGTAGGAAGGATGTCCAGGCCTTGGAGACGATGTTGAAGAGATTTACTGGAATGGTTCCAGGGATGAGGGACTTCAGTTATGTGGAGAGACTGTAGGAGCTGGGGTTGTTCTCCTTAGAGCAGAGAAGGTTAAGAGGATATTTTATAGCGGTGTTCAGAATGATTTTGATAAAGTAAATAAGGAGAAACAGTTTCCATTGGCGGAATGGTCGGTAACCAGAGGACACAGATTTAAGGTGATCGGCAAAAGCAGAAGAGGCGACCTGAGGAGAATTATTTTACGCAGCGAGTTGTTATGATCTGGAATACACGGCCTGAAAGGGTGGTGGCAGCAGATTCAATAGTAATATTCAAGAAGGCAGTAGATAAATCCTTGAATGGGAGAACAATTGCAGGGCTATGGGGAAAGAGCCAGGGGAGTGGGATTAATTGGATAGCTGTACCAAAGAGTTGGCACGGCCTGTCTCCGTGTTGTCAGATCCCACCGTTATCCCAGCTCTTTGGAGCATTCGCGTTCTAACCATCTGCACGTTGCCCTTGGCCAGGTTGAGAACAAAGAGGTGAAACGGCGGATTCTGAACGACCCAGTGACATACTGTGAAAAGTTCAGTGAACCAAGCAAGTTGTTTTGTGAGGCTTTGCTGGAGAAAGACCCCAACAAACGCCTTGGATTCAAGAACGAAAGTTGTGAAGAACTAAAGGCCCATATCTTCTTCAAGAATATTAACTGGAGAAAACTTGAAGCTGGTAAAGTATAAAAATCTGCATTTATTCATGCAAATTTATGAGGGACTGGATTATATTTCTGTAAGAGCCGAATATAGAACCCTCGTCTAATAATATTTCAAAATAATGTTCCGTCCAATGTATCTCTCAGAGAGAATTTATCCTGTAAATGTTGGAATGTTTCAAATTCTCTCCGTACAGCGACACCAGTCTTGCTTGAGTTAGTTAAAGCGAGATGCACCAAGGATCAGATTAGTTCATTATTAAGGACCCAAGGATGGAAACTGCACAGTGCAGGACAGAACCAAGGTGTAACAGAGATGACGGTAATATGTGCATGGGTGTTAGGTGACACTGAGGGTGGGTTTTGAAGGAAGGACCAAAGGAGGGTTTTGGAGGTTCTGGGAAAGAATGCATTGATGTAAGAATCACTGCATCAGGACACCACAAATGTGATTCTGTGAATATGACTATGCCTATGTCAGGCTCTCCCAATGTTGGCAAAAATCCTCAGTTGTTAATGAGGAGGACTTTGCAGGGTTGACTGGGCTGGGTGTGCCTTTGTTTGTCCGAATCCGATGCTGAGTGATCCATTCGGTTTTATTATTATTTATAGCGGCTTGACACAACTGAGTGACTTGCTAGACGATTTCACTGGAAGGCTAAGGGGGCGAAATTGCCCGGCGCTGGATTTGCAGCGCGTAATTTGAATTGTCGATTTTGATTGCACCAGTGCGGGAAGCGTTGGCACCAGCGCGGAATTGCCCGCAAAATGAATTGCGAGGGCAGTAACCATGCCTTCCGTCGGTACCCGTGGGGCATTGGCACTCGCGCTCAGCGCTGCGATACTCACATCAGCACGACGCCGATAATGTCCCTTCTCTTAAAGGGGAGGGCCGCTGTGATCTGACCAGCATCTTCAGTGCTGCCCACTGGATCATCAGGGAGGGTGTTAGCCAGGACAATGGACTGGCACCCAAGAGGGGTCAGCGTGGGGTGATAAGGGGTCAGCACCCACGGTGATAATGCCATCACCGTGGCGCAGCACCGACCCCTTTTTGCCACCGGAGACCTGGAGGTAATTCCGGGGGGAAGCACACTGTGGGCAGTGCCCGGGAGAAAACCCTTTGGCACACCCTTTTTGCTGGACACCGGACGCCGGCACTAACCGGCCCTGCGCACAGGGGTAATTTCGACCCCGAACAGCCAACCACTTGATCAGCTCCGTTGGGCAGGCCACATTGTCCGCATGCCAGACACGAGACTCCCAAAGCAAGCGCTTTTCTCGGAACTCCTTCACAGCAAACGAGCCAAAGGTGGGCAGAGGAATCGTTGCAAGGACATCCTCAAAGCCTCCCTGATAAAGTGCAACATTCCCACTGACACCTGGGAGTCCCTGGCCAAAGACCGCTCTAAGTGGAGGAAGTGCATCCGGGAGGGCATTGAGTACCTCGAGTCTCATCGCTGAGAGCATGCAGAAATCAAGCGCAGGCAGCGGAAGGAGCATGCGGCAAACCAGTCCCACCCAACCTTTCCTTCAAGGGTCACATCTAACTCCCTTTTGAATATATCTAACAAACTGGCTTCAACAATTTTCTGTGGCAGAGAATTCCACAAGTTCACAATTCTCTGAGTGAAGAAGTTTCTCCTCATCTCGGTCCTAAATGGCTTGCCCCTTATCCTTAGACTGTGACCCCTGGTTCTGGACTACCCCAACATCGGGAACATTCTTCCTGCATCTAACCTGTAAAATCCCGTCAGAATTTTATATATTTCTATGCGATCCCCTCTCATTCTTCTAAATTCCAGTGAATATAAGCCTAGTCGAACGAATCTTTCTTCACTAATATATGAAGAAAGAGTGCCATCCCGGGAATCAGTCTTTTATCGGTTAAGAAACTGTCTATCTCTGTCTTAAATGTACTCAATGTCCCAGCTTCCATAGTTCTCTGAGGCAGCGAATGCCACAGATTTACAACCCTCTGAAAGAAGAAATTCCTCATCTCAGTTTTAAATGGGCGGCCCCTTATTCTAAGATCATGCCCTCTAGTTCTAGTCTACCCCATCAATCGAAACATCCTCTCTGCATCCAACTTGTCAAGCCCCCTCATAATCTTATATGTTTCGACAAGATCACCTCTCATTCTTCTGAATTCCAATGAGTAGAGGCCTCAACCTTTCCTCATAAGTCAACCCCCTCATCTCCGGAATCAATCACGATGCTGAGAATGACGTGAATAGCACGTTTAGTGAGTTGGTCTTACCGCAGGTGAAGGGTCCACAGCCAGCTAGGGAATGGAAGACCAGCAGGAAGAGCAGTGCAAGGAAGGTAGTGCAGGGGTCCCCTGCAGTCATCCCCCTGTAAAACAGATACACCATTTTGAGTACTGTTGAGGGGGATGACTCATCAGGGGAGGGCAGCAGCAGCCAAATTCATGGCACCGTGACTGGCTCTGCTGCACAGGAGGGCAGGAAAAAGAGTAGGAGAGCGATAGTGATAGGGAATTCGATTGTAAGGGGAATAGATAGGCGTTTCTGCGGTCGCAACCGAGACTCCAGGATAGTATGTTGCCTCCCTGGTGCAAGGGTCAAGGATGTCTCGGAGCGGGAGCAGGACATTCTGAAAAGGGAGGGTGAACAGCGAGTTGTCGTGGTGCACATTGGTACCAACGATATAGGTAAAAAAAGGGATGAGGTCCTACGAGACGAATTTAAGGAGCTAGGAGCTAAATTAAAACATAGGACCTCAAAAGTAGTAATCTCAGGATTGCTACCAGTGCCACGTGCTAGTCAGAGTAGGAATCGCAGGATAGCTCAGATGAATAAGTGGCTTGAGCAGTGGTGCAGCAGGGAGGGATTCAAATTCCTGGGGCATTGGAACCGGTTCTGGGGGAGGTGGGATCAGTACAAACCGGACGGTCTGCACCTAGGCAGGACCGGAACCAATGTCCTAGGGGGAGTGTTTGCTAGTGCTGTTGGGGAGGAGTTAAACTAATATGGCAGGGGGATGGGAACCAATGCAGGGAGACAGAGGGAAACAAAAAGGAGACAAAAGCAAAAGACAGAAAGCAGATGAGTAAAAATGGAGGGCCGAGAAACCCAAGGCAAAAAACAAAAAGGGCCACTGAATGTAAAGGGGCTGCAGGAGGGGTCAAAACTAAAAATCATGGTTTAAAAACTAGTGTTAAAACACTCTACCTAAACGCACGCAGCATTCGAAATAAAGTAAATGAGTTGACGGCACAAATCATTACAAATGGGTATGATTTGGTGGCCATTACAGAAACGTGGTTGCAGGGTGGCCAAGACTGGGAATTAAACATACAGGGGTATCTGACAATTCGGAAAGATTGACAAGAAGGGAAAGGAGGTGGGGTAGCTCTGTTAATAAAGGATGATATCAGGGTAGTTGTGAGAGACGATATTGGCTCGAATGAACAAAATGTTGAATCATTGTGGGTGGAGATTAGAGATAGTAAGGGGAAGAAGTCACTGGTGGGCGTAGTTTATAGGCCCCCAAATAATAACTTCACGGTTATTAATAACTTCAGGCAATAATCAAGGAAATAATGGAGGCATGTGAAAAAGGAACGGCAGTAATCATGGGGGATTTTAACCTACATATCGATTGGTCAAATCAAATCTCACGGGGTAGCCTAGAGGAGGAATTCATAGAATGCATACGGGATTGTTTCTTAGAATAGTATGTTACAGAACCTACAAGGGAGCAAGCTATCTTAGATCTGGTCCTGTGTAATGAGACAGGAATAATAAATGATCTCCTAGTAAAAGATCCTCTCAGAATAAGTGATCACAGTATGGTTGAATTTGTAATTTAGATTGAGGATGAGGAAGTAGTGTCTCAAACGAGCGTACTATGCTTAAACAAAGGGGACTACAGTGGGATGAGGGCAGAGTTGGCTAAAGTAGACTGGGAACACAGACTAAACGGTGGCACAATTGAGGAACAGTGGAGCACTTTTAAGGAGCTCTTTCATAATGCTCAACAAAAATATATTCCAGTGAAAAAGAAGGGCGGTAAGAGAAGGGATAACCAGCCGTGGATAACCAAGGAAATAAAGGAGAGTATCAAATTAAAAACCAATGCGTATAAGGTGGCCAAGGTTAGTGGGAAAATAGAAGATTGGGAAAATTTTAAACGACAGCAAAGAATGACTAAGAAAGCAATAAAGAAAGGAAAGATAGATTACGAAGGTAAACGTGCGCAAAACATAAAAACGGATAGTGAAAGCTTTTACAGATATCTTAAACGGAAAAGAGTGACGAAAGTAAATGTTGGTCCCTTAGAAGATGAGAAGGAAGATTTAATAATGGGAAATGTGGAAATGGCTGAGACCTTAAACAATTATTTTGCTTCGGTCTTCACAGTGGAAGACACAGAAACCATGCCAGAAATTGCTGGTCACAGGAATGTAGGAAGGAAGGACCTTGAGACAATCATTATCACTAGGGGGGTAGTGCTGGACAGGCTAATGGGACTCAAGGTAGACAAATTCCTTGGTCCTGATGAAATGCATCCCAGGGTATTAAAAGAGATGGCGGAAGTTATAGCAGATGCATTCGTTATAATTTACCAAAGTTCTCTGGACTCTGGGGAGGTACCAGCGGATTGGAAAGCAGCTAATGTAACACCTCTGTTTAAAAAAGGGGGTAGGCAAAAGGCAGGTAACTATAGGCCGGTTAGTTTAACATCTGTAGTGGGGTAAATGCTTGAAACTATCATTAAGGAAGAAATAGCGGGACAGCTAGATAGGAATAGTGCAATCAAGCAGACGCAGCATGGATTCATGAAGGGGAAATCATGTTTAACTAATTTACTGGAATTCTTTGAGCATATAACGAGCATGGTGGATAGAGATGTACCGATGAATGTGGTGTATTTAGATTTCGAAAAGGCATTCGATAAGGTGCCACACAAAAGGTTACTGCAGAAGATAAAGGTACGCGGAATCAGTGGAAATGTATTAGCATGGATAGAGAATTGGCTGGTTAACAGAAAGCAGAGAGTCGGGATAAATGGGTCCTTTTCGGGTTGGAAATCGGTGGTTAGTGGTGTGCCACAGGGATCGGTGCTGGGACCACATAGATGACCTGGAAGAGGGGACAGAGTGTAGTGTAACAAAATTTGCAGATGACACAAAGATTAGTGGGAAAGCGGGTTGTGTAGAGGACACAGAGAGGCTGCAAAGAGATTTAGATAGGTTAAGCGAATGGGCTAAGGTTTGGCAGATGGAATACAATGTCGGAAAGTGTGAGGTCATTCACCTTGGGAAAAAAAACAGTAAAAGGGAATATTATTTGAATGGGGATAAATTACAACATGCTGCGGTGCAGAGGGACCTGGGGGTCCTTGTGCATGAATCCCAAAAAGATAGTTTGCAGGTGCAGCAGGTAATCAGGAAGGCGAATGGAATGTTGGCCTTCATTGCGAGAGGGATGGAGTACAAAAGCAGGGAGGTCCTTCTGCATCTGTATAGGGTATTGGTGAGGCCGCACCTGGAGTACTGCGTGCAGTTTTGGTCACCTTACTTAAAGAAAGATATACTAGCTTTGGAGAGGGTACAGAGACGATTCACTAGGCTGATTCCTGAGATGAGGGGGTTACCTTATGATGATAGATTGAGTAGACTGGGTCTTTACTCGTTGGAGTTCAGAAGGATGAGGGGTGATCTTATAGAAACATTTAAAATAATGAAAGGGATAGACAAGACGGAGGTAGAGAGGTTGTTTCCACTGGTCGGGGAGACTAGAACTAGGGGGCACAGCCTCAAAATACGGGGGAGCCAATTTAAAACCGAGTTGAGAAGGAATTTCTTCTCCCAGAGGGTTGTGAATCTGTGGAATTCACTGCCCAAGGAAGCAGTTGAGGCTAGCTCATTGAATGTATTCAAGTCACAGATAGATAGATTTTTAACCAATAATGGAATTAAGGGTTATGGGGAGCGGGCGGGTAAGTGGAGCTGAGTCCATGGCCAGATCAGCCATGATCTTGTTGAATGGCGGAGCAGGCTCGAGGGGCTAGATGGCCTACTCCTGTTCCTAATTCTTATGTTCTTATGTAACCTAGTGAACCTTCTCTGAACTGCCTCCAAAGCAAGTATATCGTAAATATGGAAACCAAAACTGCATGCAGTATTCCAGGTGTGGCCTCACCAATACCCTGTATAGCTGTAGCAAGACTTCCCTGCTTTGATGTATTTGGGGCGATAATGGCGCAGGGTGGGAAAGTTAGCGCCCAGGAACAGTTTGCGCCTCAGTAGGTAAGTTTGGGCAGCTCAGTTAGGAGGTGCAGCGCTAAGGGAGGCATTGTACACCTTTCTTAGGGCACTAGGATGGGAAACTCCCGAGCTAAAGAGCTGGGCCAGGAGCGCTCCGAGAGAGGCCCGGTGGGGAAAAAAACCCTAAAAATACCATAAAAACATTTCCAAAACATTGCCCACCACAACACAAATCATAAAAAAAACCCAATCACACTTACCTTAGGGTCGGGCAGGAGGTCAAACTCGGGCTGGTGTTGCAACCAAGGGTGTTGCACACCGGTTCAGCTCTGCCGGGTGATGCTGCTCAACGCTGCCGCAAAACCCGAGCCGAAGATCGCTGTGGGGCACTGGAGGTTGTCCGCCCGTCCAGAACACTTCACCACCCCCATTGCCGCCGCTCCGGGACAAAAATGCAGCGGAGAAGAGCCAAAAATAATATATTAATTATCTTCAAAAGGAAGTTTAGGATACTCCCAGTAGAAAGTGATGAGAGGTATTAATGTTGATCACTGCTGACTTTGTGTCTGGTCCCTTCCAGGTATACTCCCACCTCCTTTTATTCCAGACTCTAGAACAGTATATGCAAAGGATCTTCAAGATGTAGGCGCCTTCTCCACTGTGAAAGGCATTAACATTGAAGATACAGACAAGGAGTTTTTTGACGACTTTGCAACTGGAAACATCCCTATCCCGTGGCAAGAAGAGATGATCGAGATGGGTATCTTTGATGAAGTCAATGTATGGGGGCCCAATGGCGGATTACCAAGTGATTTGAGGAGAGAATCAATTCTGGAAGTCCCTCCCTCCAAATCAGGAGTGTGTTCCATTGCTTAAACGAGTAAAGAAATTGTTTTAAGGTGATACATTTTAAGAAATAGCATGGCTAAGATGTACAAATTGAAGCATAAGGAGTAATTTCAAAATCTACGTATGCTGTTAAAAAATGCCATGTCTGTAATACTGTAGTGAGCCTCAAACACTGCAAAACTATCACATCCCAGTATGAGTTCATGCTAACTAAAGGACAAATCAGGAATGATTGGAAAAACATTGCAACCCAATATCAGCAGCCATGATGGCTGTCAATTCCCACATCCATTAATCCTCCATCTCAGGCACGTTACTAACTGCTTCCTTCCAGCCCTGCTCCAAGAGTTCCAGCTGTGGTCCACTCCCTTACCCCAGCCAAGGCCCACCCTGACTCCTCCAGCCTCACTCCTTCGATTGTGCTAGTTTTTAGCAGTGAGTTTCCCTCACCAGCACTCACTGTGGCCCCGGCATCTTTCCCCCAATTGGAGACATAGAAACATAGAAACATAGAAAATAGGTGCAGGAATAGGCCATTCGGCCCTTCGAGCCTGCACCACCATTCAATAAGATCATGGCTGATCATTCACCTCAGTACCCCTTTCCTGCTTTCTCTCCACACCCCTTGATCCCTTTAGCCGTAGGGCCATATCTAACTCCCTCTTGAATATATCTAACAAACTGGCATCAACAACTCTCTGCAGTAGAGAATTCCACAGGTTAACAACTCCCTGAGTGAAGAAGTTTCTCCTCATCTCGGTCCTAAATGCCTTACCCCTTATCCTTAGACTGTGTCCCCTGGTTCTGACTTCCCCGACATCGGAAACATTTTTCCTACATCTAACCTGTCCAGTCCCATCAGAATTTTATATGTTTCTATGAGATCCCCTCTCATTCTTCTAAACTCCAGTGAATACAGGCCCAGTCGGTCCAGTCCCTCCTCATATGTCAGTCCTGCCATCCCGGGAATCAGTCTGGTGAACCTTCGCTGCACTGTCTCAATAGCAAGAACGTCCTTCCTCAGATTCGGAGACCAAAACTGAACACAATATTCCAGGTGAGGCCTCACCAAGGCCCTGTACAACTGCACTAAGACCTCCTTGCTCCTATACTCAAATCCCCTAGCTATGAAGGCCAACATGCCATTTGCCTTCTTCACCGCCTGCTATACCTGCATGCCAACCTTCAGTGACTAATGTACCATGACACCCAGGTCTCGTTGCACCTCCCCTTTTCCTAATGTGTCACCATTCAGATAATATTCTGCCTTCCTGTTTTTGCCACCAAAGTGGATAACCTCACATTTATCCACATTATACTGCACCTGCCATGCATTTGCCCACTCGCCTAACCTGTCCTAGTCACCCTGCAGCCTCTTAGCATCTTCCTCACAGCTCACACCGCCTAACCCAGCTTAGTGTCATCTGCAAACTTGGAGATGTTACACTCAATTCCTTCATCTAAATCATTGATGTATATTGTAAATAGCTGGGGTCCCAGCACTGAGCCCTGCGGTACCCCACTAGTCACTCCCTGCCATTCTGAGAAGGACCCGTTTATCCCTACTTTCTGCTTCCTGTCTGCCAACCAGTTCTCTATTCACGTCAATACATTACCCTCAATACCATGTGCTTTAATTTTGCACACCAATCTCTTGTATGGGACCTTGTTGAAAGCATTTTGAAAGTCCAAATACACCACATCCACTGGTTCTCCCTTGTCCACTCTACTAGTTACATCCTCAAAATATTCTAGAAGATTTGGACCGATCCTGTCACTGCTTTCCAGACACGGTAGACCAGCAGTGTGAGCCCAGCTCAGCATCCCGTGGGGCCTGACTGACCAGCTGACTTCTAAACGCTAAAGTGAAGAAGCACCAGAGTCAGTAATCAGCAAATCAGAGCATCAGACCTCCTGACACTGACTGAGGCTGTCAGCTCTCTCCTACCTCGTGCACTGTAATGGAGTTACTTCATGGGTTCTTTGTTTAAGAATTCATAGCAACACGTTGCTATTAAGAACTAAGTGGTTGATTCGCAAATGTTTAACAATCACACTCCACATTATCAGTCCATGCACCAGGCTCACAACCATCTGCCTCATCATGAATCGCCCGAACCCAACTGGCTGGGGTTTTATTGAATCTTGTGAACATCATGTGACTGGCTAAGTCACTCCCAACTCAACAGCTCTCCCAACCCGTGAGCATAATCACAGGTGCATACATTACATGCACCAACGCCCTGCTGTGTCCTACTCACAGGTACCAGCAACAATCCCTCGCCCCAGTATCAAGGGAGTGTCCCTCCTTCCCTGGCTTCGACCCTTTGCCTCTGACCCTGCTTCACCTTTTAATCCTGCTGCACTTCTTTCCCATTCCAGTTTGAGCTTGAGCACAGCCCAGTTCCCTCCCAAATGTAGGCTTGTATTCCTTTGGGCAAAGATGCTTAAAGGTCGATATAATTGAGGTGTTTAATTCCTCTGGTGGGGCGAGTCCAGAACAAGGGAGTATAACCTTAAAATCAGAGCGAGGCCATTCAGGGTGATGTCAGGAGCACGTCTTCACACAAAGGGCACGGGAAATCTGGAACTCTCTCCCCCAAAAAGCAGATGTGGCTTGGGGTCAATTGACTGGCCCAGGCTCTCAACTCCCAAAGCTACACCTTGGCTCTCTTCTTGTTGCATGGCCCAGAGAGAGAGTGTGTGGGAGGCTGAGCGAGAGAGTGTGAGAGACAGAGAGAGAGAGAGTGTGTGAGAGAGAGAGAGAGAGAGAGAGTGTAAGAGACAGAGTGAGAGAGAGTGTGAGAGACAGAGAGAAAGTGTGTGAGACAGAAAGAGAGAGTGTGAGAGACAGAAAGAGAGAGTGTGAGAGACAGAAAGAGAGAGTGTGAGAGACAGAGAGAGAGAGTGTGAGAGACAGAGAGAGAGAGTGTGAGAGACAGAGAGAGAGAGTGTGAGAGACAGAGAGAAAGTGTGTGAGAGACAGAAAGAGAGAGTGTGAGAGACAGAAAGAGAGAGTGTGAGAGACAGAGAGAGAGAGTGTGAGAGACAAAGAGAGAGAGAGTGTGAGAGACAGATAGAGAGAGTGTGAGAGACAGGAAGAGAGTGTGTGAGAGACAGAGAGAAAGTGTGTGAGAGACAGAAAGAGAGAGTGTGAGAGACAGAGAGAGAAAGTATGTGAGACAGAGAGAGAGTGTGTGAGAGACAGAGAGAGAGAGAGTGTGAGAGACAGAGAGAGAGAGAGAGAGTGTGAGAGACAGAGAGAGAAAGTGTGTGAGAGACAGAGAGAGAGAGTGTGAGAGACAGGGAGAGAAAGTGTGTGAGGCAGAAAGAGTGTGTGAGAGGCAGAGAGAGAAAGTGTGTGAGAGGCAGAGCGAGAGAGTGTGAGAGACAGAGAGAGAGGGTGTGAGAGAGAGAGTGAGAGACAGAGAGAGAGTGTGAGAGACAGAAAGAGAGAGTGTGAGAGACAGAGAGAGAGAGAGTGAGTGTGAGAGACAGAGAGAAAGTGTGTGAGAGACAGAGAGAGAGAGAGTGTGAGAGACAGGGAGAGAAAGTGTGTGAGACAGAGAGAGAGAGTGTGTGAGAGGCAGAGAAAGTGTGTGAGAGGCAGAGAGAGAAAAAGTGTGTGAGAGGCAGAGAGAGAGGCAGAGAGAGAAAGTGTGTGAGGTAGTGAGAGAGAAAGTGTGAGAGAGGCAGAGAGAGAGTGTGAGATACACAGAGAGAAAGGAAGAGTGAAAGACAAGCAGAAAGACCCATAATTTCACGATTGTCTGCCGGAATTTTGGCAGAGGATTGGCAGAAACCTTGATTAAGTAGTTTCCACAATCAGGTGAACCATTGAGGAAAGTTGTGGTGAGAGGGATTTGAAGAAGTGAAAAGATGGTTACAGGGAGAGTGACAAATTCTATTTATGTCTGTGAGCAATGCCACGAGAGGTCAGCTGGTGCAGGTTCAAGAAGAAATTGGAAAATTATTACCCGTCAACCACTGTGTTGACAATCTGTAACCTGGAATCCATAGCAGCTCTCGATATATTGGGGTAACGTTTCACCTTTAGACTCACGACACAGACAGTCACATTCCGGGAGTGGTTATTGGGGACACGGACGGGTGTGGTTATTGGGGACACGGACAGGTGTGGTTATTGGGGACACGGACGGGTGTGGTTATTGGGAGCAACGGATGGATGTAGTTATTGGGAACATGGACGGGTGTAGTTATTGGGGACACGGACGGGTGTGGTTATTGGGAGCAATGGACGGATGTGGTTATTGGGAACATGGACGGGTGTGGTTATTGGGGACATGGACAGGTGTGGTTATTGGGGACACGGACGGGTGTGGTTATCGGGAACACGGACGGGTGTGGTTATTGGGGACACGGACAGGTGTGGTTATTGGGGACATGGAGGGTGTGGTTATTGGGAACACGAACGGGTGTGGTTATTGGGGACACTGACGGGCGTAGTTATTGGGGACACGGATGGGTGTGGTTAGTGGGGACACGGACGGGTGTGGTTATTGGGGACACGGACGGGTGTGGTTATTGGGGACACGATGGGTGTGGTTATTGGGGACACAGACGGGTGTGGTTATTGGGAACACGGACGGGAGTGGTTATTGGGGACACGAAGAGGTGTGGTTATTGGAGACACGGACGGGAGTGGTTATTGGGGACACGGACAGGAGAGGTGTGGTTATTGGGGACACGGACGGGAGTGGTTATTGGGGACACGGACGGGTGTGGTTATTGGGGACACGATGGGTGTGGTTATTGGGGACACAGACGGGTGTGGTTATTGGGGACACGGACGAGTGTGGTTATTGGGGACACGGACGGGTGTGGTTATTGGGGACACGGACGGGTGTGGTTATTGGAGACATGGACGGGAGTGGTTATTGGGAACATGGACCGGAGTGGTTATTGGGGACACGGACAGGTGTGGTTATTGGAGACACGGACGGGAGTGGTTATTGGGGACACGGACGGGAGAGGTGTGGTTATTGGGGACACGGACGGGAGTGGTTATTGGGGACACGGACGGGTGTGGTTATTGGGGACACGGACGGGTGTGGTTATTGGGGACACGGACGGGTGTGGTGCTCTGAGTCGAGAGATGGGGATGAGATTTTACTCAACTTTGCTCTAAAAATGATATCAAATCAAAAATATATTTTATCTTAAAACACTAAGGGCCTGAAAATCTTTGCGGACGGTGGGGGCGTTGGCAGGAGAAATGCATATTGGTGTAAGCCCACCTCCAGCACTGCCACCTCCAGGGCCCGCGAGCTCAGGGAGGGTCCTTCATTTCCACGGCAATGCCAGGCACCCACTTGCTCCATAGAGTAGAAAGCCTGGAGGGGGTGCCGAGCTTTCCCTGGGAACAACTTTCACCCCACCTCCCCTGTGGACCCCCATTTGTGATGGGGGTGGGGGGGCGCGGAGAGCCACATTGAAATGTGTTTATTCAAGAAATACATGGCACTTTCTCTTTAAGGGTCAAGGCCACAATCCCAGCCTGGATACCCCCCACCCCCCTCCCCTGCCATGCCAATGGGCCCTACTTCCACCAATAGGCACTGGAAGTGGGTGCAGCTATTCAGCCTTTAATGGTGCTACTGCTGACCCTACACACATCAGGATCCTGTGGCGGCCAGGAAATTGGGCGGCCAGGAAATTGGGAACTCCTGTGTAGGGGGTCTCCCGCTCACCTCCCCACCCCCACCTTACATCAACGACCTTGTTTGGGGCAGGAATAGGCTCTGCCCCCAACATCATCATCATAGGCAGTCCCTTGAATCGAGGATGACTTGCTTCCACGTCAAAAGGTGTTTCAATGAAGGACCTAATATTCCAGGTCCCGAACTACATGTTGAAGGGTGGAAGATGTCTGTGCGTGGATTTTTTTAACGTGTGGTGACCGTTGCACACCAGCCATCACACGGGCTTGACAGAGCTAGGTCTTGGTCCAGTGGCAAGGATTACCCAGGACGACTGGAGATCTGCTCTGCTGCACGGACCTAGTACGCACACATATCGCAGTGTGGGCTGGCGCTTGCCTCTTCTGGGCCCCGAACCCACGCCTTTCCTGGACCCCGATCATGTTGCTCTGCAATCTCTCACCGCTCTTTCGCCCTGAACTCGCCATCCCAGAATCCCCTGGCATATCTCGGTCCCTGCCTAATTTGCAGCCTATCCAGGGCACGCCCATCTACGCTACAATGGGAGCAAATCGAAGGTCTGTGCGTTGTCAGTCTCCGATAGTTTTATCAAGGAACAATTACTTAGATTATCACTCAAGTATTTCAAAAACAATCCTGTTGTACAAAAAACCGTTGCAGATAAATAGCCTGGTAATATTTCAATAGAATTTAATTTTTAGTCTCTGCTTAAAATGGAACAACAATGACTTAATTAAAAGTCTCAATCTGGATTTAGAGTGGATAAATAAACAAGTTTTTTTTTAAGAACTGAGAAAGAATTATTTACACACAGGACTAAAGTACTATTGCTCACAATAGTTTCACCCTAAGAACTTCATTGGGTGGCGATTGGAAAGGCTGTGCTGCCAACAGGATTGCATGCAATGTGGATGATTGAAGTTGGGCCCAATGACCTTCCTTATCTGTATTGATTTCTGTAGAGGGCAGGGGTTCCGCATTCTGGCTAGTGTCGTAGCCCCGTGGTCAACCATCACCCTCTCCCCACGGCCCTCCCACTTATATCCAGTGAGGTTCCGCCCTCCAGCAGACACTGATGATCTCTGACCTTGCAGGGCTACAGTTGGTGGTAGAAGTGAAGGACTGTAGTAATCAGGATCATCGAATTCAAAAGCAAAATACTGCGGATGCTGGAATCGGAAATTAAAACAGAAAATACTGGAAACCTCAGCGGGTCAGGCAGCATCTGTGGAGAGAAACAGAGTTAACGTTTCAGGTCTGTGACCCTTCGTCAGAACTGGAAAAAGTTCAAGATGTAACAGATTCTTAAGGAAATGTAAGGGGGCACCTATGGGGTACTGAAGTTGAATGATCAACCATGATCATATTGAATGGTGGTGCAGGCTCAAAGGGCCGAATGGCCTACTCCTGCACCTATTTTATATGTTTCTATGAAAGGGGAGGGGAGGAAATTTCGCGCAATATCACCCGATCTAGACTCATCTTTTGTTTCTTAACTTGTGCTATTACCATCTCAATTTGGCCCATGATTACCTTTGTCTCTCAAATCTCTCCTGCCTTCCACCCTACCACAGACCTTCCCTTTCGTCCTTTCCCCCCCTCCCCCTTTCAGTGCCTTATACACTTCCTTAAGAATCTGGTACATCACAAACTTTTGCCATTTCTGACGAAGGGTCATCGACCTGAAATGTTGGCTCTGTTTCTCTCTACAGATGCTGCCTGACCCGCTGAGATTTCCAGCTTTTTCTGCTTTTTATTAATGTAATTGAATTACTGAGACCAAATAGTGATAGTTTGCCGCATGATGTAATGCAAGGTCATTCAATGTGCCAGGAGAGCAATGATGTAGCGCGATAGACTTAACTTAGTGTTGATATCAACTCTTGCACATTTATTATGTTGTAATGTTTGCTGTAATGGATTAATAACATGGGGGGGCGGGGGGGGGGGTGGGGATTAAAACCAAATATAACTGTAGGAAGGCATTGGATACTAGAAGAATGTAAACCTTTTGTATTTCGATTGAAGAGAGTAGGATGTGTCTGTGTTAATGGATTTCTGACTTCAATAAAAACTATTCTGCCTAGACTATTTACACATGGTGATGTTTCAAATCAATATGACTTGGGCTTGGAGGCTTTACAAGCTGCAGTGACTATAGGACCTTGCAGATAAAAATAATTAAACTTGCCAGTTGAAAGTTTTGATCACTGAACGCAAGACGCAGATCATATACTAAAAACGGGATGCAACATCTCAACCAAACCATGCAGTCCGCTTCACTGGGTCCTGCCCTGTTAGTTTCCATTTGGCCCGATCCCCAGGTACGCTCGGGGTCAGACGGTCTACTTGCTCTGCTCACTGGAGATGTTGTTTAAATTTAGAAAACCACAGGAGACGTACAAATGGCCCTGTTTTGGGGGAACAGCTCATCACTCAATGAGTTCATGAAAAGCTAGTGGCCAAAAAAAGGTACAAAAAAGAATTTAAAATGCTAATGGAACGTTGGCCTTTATCTCCAGAGGGCTAGAAGTTATGGTAAAGCTGTCCAGAGCTCTGGTTAGATGCCAGAGGAGCGTGAAATTCGGTAGAACTCTGTTTGGGGTGGCAACTTTTTCACTTTTAGAAAATTTAGCACTCGGCGAGCTGCCTTTCCAAATTGTGTGCAATTCGGCGTTTTCACCCCAGGACTGAATGGGTCGGTAAATGAGGTGCTAATGGCCTCAGCTAGGCGCTATTCACAGCCACTTACCCAATTTCAGCTGAGTTCCATTCAGTAATCAACCTTCAATCCTTGAATCCTGCTCTTTCCGGCTCCTAAAGGGGAGGTCATTTCGTCCTGCTGCTGCTCATTTTCAGCATTGCTGCACTTGAGTCAGTGATCTGGGCATCCGAGGAAGATTGTGAAATGGCTACTGCAAATCCCCCTTTAAGGGAGAGAGCCACCCGTTTTAACGATGTGGCGCTGGAGACGTTGGTGGGGACACTGGAGACAAGGAGGGGGTCGCTGTTTCCTGCGTCGGGAAGGAGGCTGGCGACCCCGCAGGTATTCAGGGCCCTGTCAGCACAGTGGTGCAGAGAGGCCTCACCCAGTGCAGGAAATAATTCAACAACCAATGTCGGGTGTTGAAGGTGAGTGCAAGCTTCCACACCTCATCCATACCGGCCTCTGAACCTCTGTCTGTGCACACTGCGCAAACCACCACTTCTCCACCACTCACTCACCAAGCATCTGCAGATACTCACACTCACATCCTCATCTCACACCTGGCCTACATTCACAGCCATTCAACCAAGGCAGGCATATCTTCCACATACATAGCTGGACTCTTACACGAGTTCCTTTTTTTTTGCAGGGCAAGATGGCACGTAAAAGCCGGGAGCAGCAGGGGACTGGAGGAGGGGAACCTGACCTGTGGCCGCTGAGTGACCTTGAGGAGCGAGTGCTGCGACTCACCAGCCCGCAGGGTGCCTGAGAGCCTGTCGGCAGTGGTAAGGAGCGTGGAGGAGTCTGCCTCCAGCATTGCACAGAGCTCTGCACACATCATGGAGCCCATCATTACCAGTCTGCAGACAATGGTGAACTGCCAGAGAGACCATGCGGATCAAGGCCTCATGATGTATGTCATGGGCAACGTGGCAGCTTCCATTGTGACACAGGTGGAAGCAACTCAACCTGTTAGTGCTGTAATGCATACAATGGTTTGTGGCATGGAAGCCCAGACTGCTCTCATGCAGTCTCAGCTTGATGCAACGCAACGTCTTGGCGCTGTCATGCAGTCAGTGACTGCTGGCATCGAGTCTCGGCCTGCTCTCATGCAGTCTTAGCTTGATGCAACACAAGTTCTGACTGCTGCCATTACCACTGGGGAGTCCACTGGGGATCTCACGGTGTCGCAGCAGCCCACCAAACTGTGCTCCAGCGGATTGGTGGGGATGCTGAGGTGCTGCCCCAGGGGAGTGGTACTGGGTCAGTGGAGCAGGAACCTGCTGTCCTCTCTCAGGGTGACAGCATTCTTGATCCCACCACTAACACTCTGCCATTGCACTTGTTGCTGCCTATCACCCAGCCAGCCCAAACTGCCGCCGCCCAGCTTGAGATGGTACAGTTTACAGCCGGGTTTTCCAGGCCCAGAGCTGATCGAGGGCATCCTGCAAAGCCATCTGTAGTCTCTAGCCCTGACACTCAGCAGCCTTCCACCAGCCGTGCTGCAGCCACAGGGGACACACTGCGAAGGAAGTCTAGAATAGGTAAAGCAAAGTGGGGATATAAGGAAATGTACAAGGGTGGTTATTAAATACATTATGAAAGCATTTATTGGTGTTATATACATTTTGATTGGAATGGTTCATCTTTGCTGTTGTCTCTCATTTCAGTTTTGAGGCTTTGGTATTGGAAGGAAAATTGATGTGGTGATGGAGACGTCCATAGGAACCGGGAACTGGGGTGGAAATCACTGGAGCCGAAGTCTGATGAGATGGTCGTGGACTGCCCTTGCAGAATCGCGATTAACTCACTATCTCCTCCGTCGCTGGTGTGGCTGCTCCTGCTACTTGTCCTCCTGGTGGCAATGGCTGTGCCCGCATGATGGCAAGGTTGTGCAACATGCAGCAGGCGATGACCAATAGGGATACCCACTCAGGCGAGTACTGGAGGGCTCCTCCCGAGCGGTCAAGGCAGCGGAATCGTTACTTCAGCAATCCGATGGTCTGCTCAATGATGTTCCTAGTGGCAGCATGGTTCTCATTGTATGAGTGCTGGGCAGGAGTGTTGGGGTTGCGGAGGGGAGTCATGAGTCAGGTGGAGAGCGCATAGTCCTTGCCTCCGAGAAGCAAACCGTGAGCTTGATGTGGGGGCTGGAAAAGAGCTGGCACAGCGGTCTGGCGCAGGATGAAGGCATTGTGGCTGCTGCCAGGATAGCAGGCATTGACGGTGAGGATTCAGCGTGTGTGGTCACACACCAACTGCACATTCAGTGAGTGGCAGCCTTTGCGGTTACAGAATACCTCAGGATTATGATGCGGTGCTCGCAAAGTGACGTGGGTGCAGTCAATGGCGCCCTGCACCATGGGGAAGCCCGCTATCCTGACAAAGCCACATGCCACCCTCATGCTGCTTCTCTCTGGTCATGGTGAGGGAAATGTATTTCCTCCTCCCTCTGTACAGAGCATCAGTAACCTTTCGGATGGAGCAATGGATGCCAAACTGGAGATATTGGAGATGTCTCCTGTCACTCCCTGGAAAGATCCATTGCTGTAGAAATTGAGCGCGATGCTGACCTTGACTGCCACTTAGAGAGCTGTCCTCACCCTGCTCTGAGGCTCGAGGTCTGGTTGCAGGCAGAAGGTGGCAGAGCTCTGTGACCACGTCCTTGCTGAAGCGCAGCCTTCAAATACACTGTTCCTCAGTGAAACTGATGTAGAACTGCTGCCAGAATCATCATTATCATCATAGCCACCACACGGGCTTGACAGAGCTATGTCTTGGTCCAGTGGCAAGGATTACCCAAGACGACTGGAGACCAGCTCTGCTGCACAGACCTAGTGCGCACACATATTGCAGTGTGGACTGGCCCGTACTGCCGCTGGCCCCGAACTCGTGTCTTCCCTGGGCCCCGATCATATCCCTCCAGTCTCTCGCCGCTCCTTTGCCCTGATCTCACCGCTCCTGCTGTATCTGCCCACGCTCCAATCACTGACCTGGACCTTGATGATGTCACTCTTCGCTGCCAGAATAGCCGAGAAGGGTAAAGCCTCCTGTTGCCATCCCCATTGGGCCTCTCCCTCTGGCCACATTTTGCTGCCTTGTTCCCTGTGCTTCTCCATGTCCTTCTCCGTTGTTCTCTCTGCATTTGGCTCCGCCTTTGTCTTCGTCTAAGTAGCCTCTGATGGTGACATCGGAGCAGTAGGTAGAGTACCAACATAACCCCCATGAAAAAATATAAATGTTGTGATTTCAAACCTGTTCTCATTGATACAAAGGAATAGTTAGGAGGCAGAACAGTCCTGCAAAGAGTAATGGCCAACAAAAATTGTTTTTCAAGATGGTGCCTTTTAATAGCGCTCCTTCAGCCGATTCCAACTGAACATCTGAAGGCATCGTTGTCATCGCCAGGTGGTAAGAGAGGGGCGCGGACTAACTTCCCTACTGGGAAGGTAATGGGGCACTGTGCCCGGCAACGTTATTGTCGCCATGCACAACCAAGCAGGGAACTTCTAGCAGGAGTGAGGCACTACCTCTTAGTGCCTCAGCGAAACCCCTGCCCAATTCCACAGTGGGGGCACTGTTCTCGCCGCGCCCGGAGAAAAATCATTGGCTTTTTAAAAATTTTTATTTTTTATTTATTTTTATCCAATTTCGTTCCAGATCAACTCTAACGCCAAAGATCACTTTGCGCCAATGTGTTTGATCTTAGGCTAAAAGGCCGAGAGGCGAAGTTGCACTGTTCCTGGAAATATTGCAATACCAGGTCGGTGCATGGAGTGGACGGGGCATGCCCCTGAATCATTGGCTCTCTTTTAGGGCCTCCCGCACAACGGCAGGCACACAAGCCAATTTCCGCCCCCGAGATTGCAGAGAGTTCTGGTCGCTGCACCTCAGGAAGGTTATATTGACCTTGGAGGGGTGCAGTGCAGATTCACCAGAATTACTCCAGCTAGTACTTCCACGTCTTGTAATTCTACATCTTGCAAGGTTAAACTTATATCGACCTTGGTTAGAGCACACTTGTAGTATGGTGGACTGTTCTGGTCTCCATATTATTAAGATCCTACAAATCCCCTGGGAGGACAGACGCACCGTTACTGTCGTTGACCAAGCCAACATCCCCAGCATTGAAGCACTGACCACACTTGATCAGCTCCGCCAGGCAGGTCACATTGTTCACATGCCAGACACAAGACTCCCAAAGCAATCGCTCTACTCGGAATTCCTTCATGGCAAACGAGCCAAAGGTGGGCAGAGGAAACGTTACAAGGACACCCTCAAAGCCTCCCTGATAAAGTGCAACATCCCCACTGACACCTGGGAGTTCCTGGCCAAAGACCGCCCTAAGTGGAGGAAGTGCATCCGGGAGGGCGCTGAGCACCTCGAGTCTCATCGCCGAGAACATGCAGAAATCAAGTGCAGGCAGCGGAAAGAGCGTGCAGCAAACCAGTCCCACCCACCCTTTCCCTCAACGACTATCTGTCCCACCTGTGACAGGGACTGTGGCTCTCATATTGGACTGTTCGGCCAGCTAAGGACTCATTTTAAGACTGGAAGCAAGTCTTCCTCTATTCCGAGGGACTGCCTATGATGATTATTAAAAAGGATTTGCTGGAATGATAACAGAACTGTGCTTATATCCATCAGGAAAGATTGAACAGGCTAAGGCTCTTTTCTCCAGTTTAAAGGGTGACCTGATAGAGATCTTCAAAGTTATGAAAGGGTAATAGGGTTTACGTCGAGAAGATTTTTTCACTTGCAGGAGTCACAAATTGGGGTCATCAATATATTTAGTCAATGTATCCAATAGGGAATTCAGGAAAAACTTCTTTACTTAGAGAATGATTAGAATGGGAACTCACGACCATGAGGAGTAGTTGAGGCGAATAGTATAGATGTGTTTAAGGGGAATCTAGATAAACACGAGGGAGAAATAGGTCATGTTGATGGGGTTAGATGAAGAGGGTGGGAGGCAGCTGTGTTGAGCATAAACACCAGCATAAACCAGTTGAACAAATGGCTTGTTTCTGTGCTGTACATTCTATGTAATTCTGTACTATATTCTCAGGAAACTGAAGCATTTCAAAGACAAAGCATGAGGCAAACCAGCTCAGCTGCAAAGTGGACAGGTACAAAAGTGTCTGCTTCACCAATGGAACCCACCAGGTTACAGAAACAAGGAGCATCATCATCATAGGCAGTCTCTCGGAATCGAGGAAGACTTGCTTCCACTCTTAACATGAGTCCTTAGGTGGCTGAACAGTCGAATACGAGAGCTACAGTCCCTGTCACAGGTGGGACAGATAGTCGATGAGGGAAGGGGTGGTGGGACTGGTTTGCCCCATGCTCTTTCCACTGCCTGCGCTGGATTTCTGCATGCTCTTGGCAATGAGGCTTGAGGTGCTCAGCGCCCTCCCGGCTGCACTTCCTCCACTTAGGGCGTTCTTTGGCCAGGAACTCCCAGGTGTCAGTGGGGATGTTGCACTTTATCAGGGAGGCTTTGAGGATGTCCTTGTAACATTTCATCTGCCCACCTTTGGCTTGTTTGCCGTGAAGGAGTTCCGAGTAGAGCGCTTGCTATGGGAGTCTCATGTCTGGCATGTAAACAACATGGCCTGCCCAGCAGAGTTGATCAAGTGTGGTCAATACTTCAACGTTGGGGATATTGGCCTGGTCGAGGACGCTAATTTGGTGCGTCTGTCCTCCCAGGGTATTTGTAGGATCTTGCGGAGACATCGTTGGTGGTATTTCTCCACCGATTTGAGGTGTCTACTGTACATGGTCCATGTCTCTGAGCCGGCCCTGTAGACCATGAGCTTGGTGGTAGATTTGTGGGCCTGTTCTTCGAACACTCTTTTCCTTAGGCAGCCGAAGGCTGCACTGGAGGCGGTATTGAATCTCGTCATCAATGTCTGCTCTTATTGAGAAGAGGCTCCCAAGGTATGGGAAATGGTCCAAAGCTAACCCACAGCCGACAAAATGTCAGCAATGTTTCCATTAAACTATGCATGAGGTAAAAAGCAATCAGTATATTCTCGATTTGGAAACAAAATTCCAGCCAGTGGGTTGAGTCCAGTTGGCATGGAATGCGCATGTGGGGGCCAGGAGGGGAGTCCTCTCATTGAGTCCCTGGCTGCTTAGTGCAGCAGACCACTGTACTAGGTTGGAGAGTGAGTGAAAGGTGCATCATAGGCAGTCCCTCAAAACGAGGATGACTTGCTTCCACGCCAAAAACAGATGAGTTCACAGGTGTTTCAATGATATTCCGATCCCAAACTACATCTTGAAGATGCCTGTGCGTGGATTTTTTTTTAAACATGTGGTGGCCATTGCACCCCAGCCACCACACAGGCTTGACAGAGCTAGGTCTTGGCCCAGTGGTGAGGATTAACCAGGACGACTGGAGACCAGCTCTGCTGCACACATCAGTGTGAGCTGGCCTATGCTGCCCTTGGGCCCTCACTTCTCCTGGGCCCTGATCACATCCCTCTACAAACTTTTGCCACTCCTTTATCCCGACCTCGCCACTCCTACTGTATCTGCCTATGCTGCAATCAGCTGTCGCCCTCCCGCAGCAGCACACACTACTGCCTGAAGTGGCACGCCATCACATGTTGCTCCCTCAAATGGTCTCGGCCTGCTGATGGTCTTGCAGGCCGAGACTGCGCTGCCGCATGCTGCTCCCTCGAATGGCCCCAGCCTGATGAAAGACCTTCATTAAAAGCAGAAATCCTATGCAGCCAGACATTTTTTTCAATGCTCCAGGCAGGCACTGTCCATCCAGCTGATCCATATAATACACACTAAATGGAAAGCAGGCTGGGTGCTTTCAGAATGAGGTCTAAACTCACTCCTTCACTGCCGCATACACATTTCAATGTTCTTTTTTTTTTAGATGTTGCTGCTCTGACCCATTTGTCCATTCAGGCAACCCACGGGCGATTGAGGGGTAGCTACATAACCATGTGAAGGAGAAAGGAATAGAATGACATATTGATGGGGTGAGATGAACAAGGATGGGAGGAACCATGTGTGGAGTTGTTGGGTCAAATGGGCCGTTTCTCCTTGCTGCAAGTACTATGCAAGGGTTTCCACTCCATCAACTTGCAGGTGGTCAGTGACACTAAACATCTCTGGCAAGAGTAGCATTGCAAAGGACTAATGGATTAGACAAAGCAGCTTGGCTACACAGCACCTGCCACTCTGCCATGGTGATAAAGATGGAACTACCTCCAGTAAAATGTTCTTCAGACATCAAAATATGAGTTTAAAAAAAACTGAGCTTTTCAATAACCAGTTTGAAGCTGTCATGCACTCCCAGGCTTTAATACATCAGTTATACTGATGACTTTTGAGTTATACTGTCACTTTTGCACTGATGTGCATCCACCATATTGCCTAGACAAATGCAGCCCCAGGCTTATAGGAGGTGCAATAGAGAAACAGTGACTGTTTGAGGCAGTGAAGCTTTGCAGCCATCAGATCCACAACTTCCTTCAAGTATCTAACTTCCAGCGCATAGTTAAAATCAGCTCATCTAACTAAATTTACCAGATGTCTCTCTAGTGCTCCGTTCAAATTTGTTGAACAAAATTGAATCTATCTGCTGTTAACTTTCCACTGAAGAAATAGCTTTGGCTATTGCTCCAAATTGGGCTGCTACTAAAGCCAAGTCCTTTGCTTGTAACAATTCACCCATTCCAATATCATAGGCGGTCCCTCGAAACGAGGATGACTTGCTTCCACACCAAAAAGGGATGAGTTTACAGGTCTTTGAAGGACCTAATATTCCAGGTCCCGAACAACATGTTGAAGGGTGGAAGATGCCTGTGTGTGGATTTTTTTTTTTTTAAAAAAGGTGCGGTGGCCGTTGCACACCAGCCACGACACAGGCTTGACACAGCTAGGTCCTTGGTCTAGTGGCAAGGATTAACCAAGACAATTGGTAACCAACTCTGCTGCACAGATCTAGTGTGCACACATATTGCAGTGTGGGCTGACCCATGCTGCCCCTGGGCCTTCGCCTCTTCTGGGCCCCAAACATATCGCTCCACAATCACTCGTTGCTCCTGCAATATGCTCGTAATTTAACTGATCTAAATTTTCCTTTCATAACTTGTATTATCTGTCTCACCACTGCAAGCCACTGATTATCTAGACCCATCACAAACTTACAATTTATGCAAGAGGATAGAGAACTGGGGAGCAGGAAGTTAGGGAACAGGAAAAGGAAATAGCAGGATAAGACGATTCCAGTGTGGAAATTTGCTACGCTTGGTGAAATTGTCCATGTGAAGTGGCAAATTTATCAGAATGCAGAGTGAGATTATACAACATGAACTTGCATTTTATATAGCACCGTTGACGTAGCAATAGGTCTCAAGGCACTTCACAGCAGCGTTATCAAACATGATTTGACACCAAGCCACAAGGAGATATTGGGACAAATGACCACAAGCTTGGTCACATAAAATATGAAAGAATTCTGTGTCAGTGGCTAACCAAATTATGTATTTAATGCAAACCTAAAAACATGTTTGGCAGGCAGAATAGAAATAATTTTATTGGTGCACAAGTACAAGTCAGGAAAATTTTCATCTCCAACATCAACCTAGATTACAGAAACAAAAAAAGCCCCAAAAAAAGCAAAGTACAAAAAAGGAATGGAACAGAGTGCAAACAGGTCAAATCAAGCAAGTCATGTAAAAACCAAACAACTTGCAATGCTGATGAAAACAATTCTTATAAAATAAAAAAAGGCCCAAAAATGCTGCAGGAAATCATACAAGCAAAACTTCAGACTTGATGCAGTTACACTGTCAAGAATGCATTGGGAAGGAGGAAGAAGGAAGGAAACAGAACGACTTGCTACCCAGATGCAATTAGAAACGGAGTTTCTCCATAACAAATGCTCAACACTTGGTAAACGATTGTGCGACAGTTAAGATTCCCTTTGTTATATAATTGAGAGCTGGCCAAATGCCTTTAACAGAAGAAGGGAAACCAGCACATAGCCCTTTGAGAAACAAATCCTTTATTAGCACGGTTATAGGCAATGCATACACCTTATGTGCCAAGTCTTCAGTCAACAATCCCAAACAAGCTCTTAAGCACGATTGGCAGGCTGAATTTTCTTTATACGGTAAAACATGCCTGAAAAAAGTGCAGTCACAAAAAATGCACACTGTTTAATTGATTAAAAAAACTGGAGAGAGAACACAAAGTACAGAGTGCCAGCTCCTAACCATTTGCAGAGCACCCAATAGAGATCACCCAAAAGCTTAGATCAACAGCTTAAAAATATAACCCAGGAATAAAGTTTTAAATACCATAAACCAGATTTAAAACATGTGGCCATTAAGTTAAACCAAGCTTAAATTATGCATATGTTGAGAGCATTGATGAGAACAGTGTGTTAAATGCGCTAGGGTAACCTTTAATCCACCAACATTCTTCTTCGAGTTTACAGTTCAAAGTTCACACAACGCGTGCATGGAGGTGCTTACCACTTGAATTGGTTTGAACCCTGGATTTGATCAGCATTTAGCTGGTTTTATTTATCTGTAATTACCGAAGTTGTTGCGGGATTAACACCAATTTATAAAGAAAAAGCCGCTTACACCTAACACACTTAGTATGGGTATAAAACAATCACTGCATGAATGGTAACAGCAGGAAAAGGCAAGCAAGGCATTGTGCTTTTATATTCTGAAAGGTCAAACACTGCATCATAATCTGCACTTCAAAGTAGTTCTTTTTGGAAAAGTGCCAAGGAGCAGATGACAAGCCCATTCCTAAAGGTCTCATTCCAATGATTAAAGAATACTCAATCCAAATTAAAATCTAGCAACGCCCCAGCCATTGTAAATTATTTATAATTTTTTTTAAAAGGAGGGAATGGGAGCATAATTTGCAAGTAGCCTAATTTACAGGCACACGTGTTTGTGTGTTTATGTATACATACACACACCTCTATGGAAAAGTCAAGTCTAATTAGCCAAAAGAATCACTTTAGCACAACACACCATTACAGTTTTGTAAAGCAAGATTTAACACTCTTGGTTAGACAGGGAAATGTGAAATGTTATTAATTTACTCACAAACAGTCCTTTTCCTAAAGGTGTTCTTACACTAAAGTAGCATAGCCGCTGCCAAAAAACTGGTCTCCCTTGGTTAGCTGCACTCCACAATGTAAACAAGCCCGGCCTCTTTATCTTACCCATTGCACATCCGCTCAGGATAAAGGAACCGGCTGTAGAAACAAATGTGGAAAGTCGGCGCACAGACGCCACTCCCTCACAACCTGAATTAAGTGTATAAACCCTCCTGGCAACATTGCAGTCTCTAATCAGGGTGGGTTTGGGTTTCAGTTTGCCATGGGACACTGACCCCCATAGTTACACATTTGCAATGATAAACCCCATTTCAAGACCTAGGTTGGGGGAGGGGGGGGGGGGGGGGGGAAGATATTTCACCATATACGGTTAAAAACATAGAATGTTAGAAGCAAGTTGTCGGGCAGAGGATTCCGTTTGTCAGTAAACTTTTTTCTCTTAAACTCCCTTTAACGCAGGTCCATCCCCAAGATTCCAGAGAGAATGTGTGTGCATTTCTTTGAAACAGAATTAGTTACAGAGGTGGAATAGCTAAATCTATGTGAGGTTAGATGGTTTGATATCCAGCGTGGCTTCTCTTCCTTCCAATCAGATAAGCAATCAACACAATCAGCACAAGGCCAGCAAGAGCTGCACCAACTATGATTGGAATCAACATGTCATCTTTATCCATTTGGCATTCTTCAGCTGTTCAAAAGAAAATGAAGATTTAAAAACTCATTGCTTAAAGCTAGCTTCAGAACCCCAACAATCCAGAATGCATACTTTAAATGGCTAAGTATCTTTACTAAAGATATTTAAAACACAAGCATTCAGTTTCATCGTAAATGCACCTTTCACTTCTACAGACCAAGCTAATCGAGGTCAATAATGGATCTCTTACAGTACAATTGAACACCTCTGCTACTAAGATAGCTTCAATGCCAGAATATAAGAAATACGAGCAGGAGTAAGCCATAGGGCCCCTCGAGCCTGCTCCGCATTTCATAAGATCATGGCTGATCGTCGACATCAATTATTATTTAAATGGAGAAAGATTGCAAAGTGCTGCAGTACAGCGGGACCTGGCAGTACTTGTGCATGAAACACAAAAGAATAGTATGCAGGTACAGGTGATCAGGAAGGCAATGGTATCTTGGCCTTTATTGCAAAGGGGATGGAGTACAAAAGCAGGGAAGTCTTGCTACAGCTATGTAAGGCTGTTTTGGTTTCTATATTTACAAAAGGGATATACTTGCTTTGGAGGCAGTTCAGAGAAGGTTCACCAGGTTGATTCCGGGGATGAGGGGGTTGACTCATGAGGAAAGGTTGAGTAGGTTGGGCCTCTACGCATTGGAATTCAGAAGAATGAGAGGTGATCGAATTGAAACGTATTAGATTGAGGGGCCTCGACAAGGTGGAGGCAAAGAGGAGGTTTCCGCTGATGGGGGAGACTAGAACTAGAGGGCATGATCTTAGAATAAGGGGCTGCCCATTTAAAACAGAAATGAGGAGAAATTTCTTCTCTGAGGATTGTAGAATCTGTGGAATTCGCTGCCTCAGAGAGCTGTGGAAGCTGGGACATTGAATAAATTTAAGACAGAAATAGAGAGTTTGTTGAACGATAAGGGGATAAGGGGTTATGGGGAGCAGGCAGGGAGGTGGAGCTGAGTCCATGATCGGATCAGCCATGATCTTATTGAAGGGTGGAGCAGGCTCGAGGGGCCGTATGGCCTACTCCTGTTCCTATTTCTTATGTTCGTATGTTTATCAACTTCATTTTTTCGCCCTATCCCCATATCCCTCGATTCCCTTAATGTCCAAAAATCTATTCATCTCCATCTTGATGACGGAGCCTCCACAGCTCTCTGGGGTAGAGAATCCAAAGATTGAACATCTGAGTGAAGACATTTTTCCTCATTTCAGTGCTAAATGTCCGACCCCGAGAATATGACCCCTAGTTCTAGACTCTCCAGCCAGGGGAAACATCCTCATAAGGTCATTCATTCTTTGATAATATGCACCTATCCCAGATCAGAAAGAAAAATATGCATTTATACAGCACCATTCACAACAAAGCTTCACAGCCAATGAAGCATTTTTGGTTACTGTTGTAGTATAGGCAAACACAGCAGCCAATTTTCACACAGCAAGATCCCACAAACAGCAATGTGATAAATGACCAGATAACTGGTTTTAGTAATGTTGGTAGAGGAATAAATATTGACCAGGACACTAGCAGTACCCAGCTGCTCTTCGAATAATGTAATGGAATCTTGCAGCTACTTGAACTTAAAACCCAACCTGATTTAGTTTCCCCGGAACCAGTGCACATGACACTGTACACAGGTAGTCACCTACTCCAATGTCCTCTAAAGACACTATCGTGCCTGTTCAATCTGATCAGACGCTAAACTGAAACTGACCAACTGGCAATACCCCCAACCCCACCACCAAGAAAGCACACCCCGTGTTCCTATAGGGATTCAGAGATGGCCAGGAAGGACTGCCATATGTGGAGGGTGCACATCAAAAGAGTGGCACCCCTACAAGATAAGTAATTATTTATCTTAATCTATGGTTCCAACACACACCAATCAGTATATCAGAGCAATTCAGTGGGAGGATTGGCAGAGGGGCAGAGCAAGCTCACTTTATAAAGTTTTTTCACTCTTTCCATGATGTTAGGGTACAGTCCCATGGCTGTTCTCTGTAGCACCTAAAATGTTTCAATATCTTCCTCATGCTTGGTAACCAGAACTGGACATAATCTGGTAAATTACAGCACTGGACAATAATGTACCCCATTGTTTGGTTATATACTGAAGTGCTGTGCGATGACTTGGTTCAGCAGTCAAATTTGTCTTCTGGTTTGTCACTCCACTGTGTTGTACATAAAGTGTTGAGTACAATAACTCACCCTCAGCTATTCATGGAGTTAGGACATCTATTTTTTCTTTCTGAATGCAGTATTTTACACTCGTTTGTTAAATTTCATTCATTACTGTTCTGTGTTCTTACCTATGTTGGTGAGAACAGTCATGGATGACATTTAATACATCCAACACTAATGTAAGAGACCCCATTGAGCACCAACCCCCCTCTCCCTCCACTCCCACATAGCTCAACAACTAGCTGCTGCTTCCAGTCCTGTAATTTCTAACCCATTCCCAGGTTTTATCTCAAATCCCCATGGTTTTAAGCAAGAGCTTTAATGTAAAGCCTCATCCGAGGCATTTCCCACACAACGCATCACAGGGGTTTCGAGAGTTACTTGTGAACTGACTTACTCAAAGTCAAGGGGGTTGGATCTTCCACTTCTGAATCGGTTCACAGATTTCCCCTGAAGGGAGTGAGGAGTGTACTGCACCATAGATCCCAGCGAAGGAACACAACCTAAAGCTCGCCAGTTTATAGGTGCTTATTTTGAGACAGGGACTGTAATTTGAGTAAAGCTTAAATCTGCTATTCTTGCTTCTATTTAATTTCACTGAATAAATTAGGATGAGATCAGTGCAGTAGTGAGAAATTATATTGGTTCAGAAGATCAAGATGCAGAATCAGTTTGGGTAGAGTTAAGAAATAATAAGGGAAAGAAGTCACTGGTGGGTGTAGTCTACAGGCCCCCTAAGAGTAGCCACACTGTAGGACAGAGTATAAACCAAGAAATAATAGTGTCTTGTAAGAAAGGTACGGCAATAAACATGGGGGATTTTAATCTTCATATTGATTGGACAAATCAAATTGGCAAAGGTAGCCTTGAGCAAGAGTTCATAGAGTGTATGCGGGATGGTTTCTTGGAACAATATGTTGTGGAACCAACCAGGGAGCAGACTATTTTAGATCTGATAATGTGTAATGAGTCTGGATTAATTAATGATCTCGTAGTGAAGGATCCTCTTGGGAAGAATGATCACAGCATGGTAGAATTTCAAATTCAGTTTGAGGGCGAGGAAGCTAGGTCTCAAATTAGTGTCCTGAATTTAAATGCAGGCAATTACAAAGGTATGAAGGCAGAGTTAGCTAAAGTGGATTGGGAAAATAGATTAAAAGGTAAAACAGTAGATGAGCAGTGGCAAAAATGTAAGGAGATTTTTCGTAACTCTCAGCAAAGATATATTCAGTGAGAAAGAAAGACTAAGAGAAGGATGAACCATCTGTGGCTAACTAAGGAAGTAAAGGGCCCAAGTTTCCACACGCGCCTAGAACGGCGCAGTCCCGA
Source organism: Pristiophorus japonicus (assembly GCF_044704955.1). Lineage (NCBI taxonomy): Eukaryota > Metazoa > Chordata > Chondrichthyes > Pristiophoridae > Pristiophorus > Pristiophorus japonicus. The sequence continues at coordinate 147,458,085 of NC_091987.1, read as the reverse complement.
CCTGGACGCCCGTTTCTCGCGCCACAAAGTGCGCCTAAAAAAATCCTCCGTATTCTCCACCTACCTGCAGGTCCTCTGGCCCTCGGCGTAGCGCAGCACGAGCTGTAGGGGGGCGGAGCCAGGTCCCTGCGCTGAAAACAGTGCCGTGACCTCTGCACATGCACGCTACAGTGGGCACGCAAGTGCAGTAGCTCCAGGCACCGAACTGTGTGGGAGGGGCCCGAAGCACGCAGCCCCTAGCCCTGGCCGAATGGCCTCACTGGGGCTGCGTGAATAAGGCTCCTCCCACGGCCAGCTCCTGCTTCCCCGCCCCCGACCAGACCCGACACCCGCTCCCCGCCTGCCTCCGGACCGGACCAGACCAGACACCCGCTCCCCGCCCCCCCCCAATGCCTCCAGACCAGACCCGACACCCCCCCCCCCCGACTGGACCCGACCCGCGCGCCCGTTCCCGCTCCCTGCCCCCCGACTGGACCCGACCCAACCCGCGCTCCTGTTCCCGCTCCCCACCCCCCCGACTGGACCCGACCTGCGCTCCTGTTCCCGTCCCCCCCCCCCCCTTCCCCCGACTGGACCCGATCCAACCCGCGCTCCTGTTCCCGCTCCCCGCCCCCCCCGACTGGACCCGACCCGCACTCCAGTTCCCGCTCCCCGCGACTGGACCCGACCCGTGCTCCCCGCCCCCCCGACAGGACCCGACCCGCGCTCCCGCCCCCCCGACAGGACCCGACCCGCGCTCCCGCCCCCCCGACTGGATCCGACCTGACCTTCCCCCCCCCCCATCCCTCTCTCCCTGTTCCACCCCCTCCCTCCCTCTCTCCCCGTTCCCCCCCCTTCCTCTCTCTCTCTCTCTCTCTCTCTCCCTCCCTCCCTTTTTCTCTCTCTCTCTCCCTCCCTTTTTCTCTCTCTCTCTCTCTCTCTCTCTCCCTCCCTCCCTTTTTCTCTCTCTCTCCCTCCCTTTTTCTCTCTCTCTCTCTCTCTCTCTCTCTCTCTCTCCCTCCCCCCCTTTTTCTCTCTCTCTCCCTCCCCCCCTTTTTCTCTCTCTCTCTCCCTCCCTCCTCCCCTTTTTCTCTCTCCCTCCCCCCCTTTTTCTCTCTCTCTCCCTCCCTCCCCCCCTTTTTCTCTCTCCCTCCCTCCCCCCCTTTTTCTCTCTCTCTCTCTCTCTCTCTCTCTCTCTCTCTGCCTCCCCTCCCCTCCCGACCCCCCCGACCCAACCCAACGCTACCTACCTGTAAATCTGGTGCTGGGGACGGGCCCTGCCCGAAGTCTCGGGCCGGCCCGTTCAGCCTTCGGTCCCGAAAGGCCTGCCTGAAGCACTTTCACACAGGTAGGAAGATGGTTTATTTAATCTTTTCTTTGCTTATAAATGTTTATTCAGGTTGGATTTATTTGTATAATATTTGTATAAGTATAAATAAGGATTTATTATAGAATTTAATGACTTCCCACCCCCCCCCCCCCCACCTCGTTCTGGACGCCTAATTTATAACCTGTGCATGATTTTTTTTAATGTGTAGAACAGGTTTTTTCAGTTCTACAAAAATCTTCACTTGCTCCATTCTACTTTAGTTTGGAGTATGTTTTCACTGTGGAAACTTTCAAATCAGGCGTCAGTGGCCGGATACGCCCTCTTTTGAAGAAAAAATTCTGTTCCAAAGTAGAACTGTTCTACCTGACTAGAACTGCAGAAAAAAAAAATGTGGAGAATTGCGATTTCTAAGATAGTCCGTTCTCCACCAGTTGCTCCTAAAAATCAGGCGCAAATCATGTGGAAACTTGGGCCCAAAGAATGGTATCAAATTGAAAACAAAGGCATACAATGTTGCAAAGATTAGTGGAAGGCCAGAGGATTGGGAAATTTTTAGAAACCAGCAAAGGACAACTAAAAAAATGATAGAGCGAGAAGATAACTTAGGAGAGTAAACTAGCAAGAAATATAAAAACATACATGTTTATAAAAAGGATGCAAGTAGCTAAAGTAAATGTTGGTCCCTTAGAGGATGAGACTGGGGAATTAACACTGGGGAACAAGGAAATGGCGGAGACTTTGAACAAATATTTTGTATCGGTCTTCACAGTAGAAGACACTAAAAGCAACTCGATAATTGATAATCAAGGGGCTATTTGGAGGAGGAAACTTAAAACAATCACTATCACTAGAGAAAAAGTGCTAGGCAAACTAATGGGACTAAAGGTGGACAAGTCTCCTGGATCTGATGGCCTACATCCTAAGTGGCTGCAGAGACAGAGAATGCATTGGTTGTAATCTACCAAAATTCTCTGGATTCTGGAAAGGTCGCAGATTTGAAAAGCGCAAATGTAATGCCCCTATTTAAAAAAGGAAGGAGACAGAAAGCAGGAAACTACAGACCAGTTAGCCTAACATCAGTCATTAGGAAAATACTGGAGTCCATTATTAAAGACGCAGTAGCAGGACATTCAAAAAAAATTATAATGCAGTCAAGCAGAGTCAGCATGGTTTTATGAAAGGGAAATCATGTTTGACAAATTTGCTGGCGTTCTTTGAGGATGTAACGAGCAGGGTTGATAAAGGGGAACCAGCAGATGTGGTATATTTGAATTTCCAGAAGGCATTTGATAAGGTGCCACATAAAAAGTTACTGCACAAGATAAGGTCACTGGGTTGGAGGTAATATATTAGCATGGATCATCATCATCATCGGCGGTCCCTCGAAACGAGGATGACTTGCTTCCACACCAAAAAAGGATGAGTTCACAGGTGCCCCAAATGAAGGACCCGAACTACATCCTGAAGGGTGGAAGATGCCTGTGCGTGGATTTTTTTTTTTTTTTTTTTTTAAACGTGTGGTGGCCGTTACACACCAGCGACCACACGGGCTTGACAGAGCTAGGTCTTGGTCCAGTGGCAAGGATTACCCAAGACGACTGGAGACCAGCTCTGCTGCACGGACCTAGTGCGCACACATATCGCAGTGTGGGCTGGCCTGTGCTGCCCCGGGGCCCCGAATTCAAGCCTCCCCTGGGCCCCGATCACATCCCTCCAGTCTCTCATCGCTCCTTTGCCCTGACCTCGTTGCTCTTGCTGTATCTGCCCACGCTCCAATCACCGACCTGGACCCTGATGACATCACTCCTCATTGCCATATAGCTGGTGGCAAGGGCTGTGCCTCATGATTGCGAGGTTGTGCTGCATGCAGACCACCACAAATTTTGGCTGTTCTGCTGGGTACTACAGGGCTCCTCCAGAGCGGTCCAGGCAGCACACCAATGGTCTTCTCATCACATTTCTTGTGTTAGCAAAGCGACATGTGTGTAATCAATGGCACTCTGCACCATGGGGAAACCTGCAATCCTTGTGAAGCTGTGTGCTTGCTCCGCCTGCTGGATTTAGGATTGGCTAACTAACAGAAAACAGTGTCGGGATAAATGGGTCATTTTCAGGTTGGCAAGCTTTAACTAATGGGGCACCACAGGAATCAGAGCTGGGGCCTCAACTATTTATAATCTATATTAATGACTTGGATAAAAGGCACCAAATGTAATGTAGCCAAGTTTGCTGCTGATAAAGATAGGTGGGTAGACAAGTTGCGAGGAGGTCGCAAAGAATCTGCAAAGGGATATAGACAAGCTAGGTTAGTGGAAAACATTTTAGCAGATGGAGTATAATGTGGGAAAATGAGAGATTATCCGCTTTGGTAGGAAAAATAAAAAAGCAAATTATTTAAATGTGAGATATTAGAAAATGCTGCGAGAGAGAACTGGGGGTCCTTGTACATAAAACATAAAAAGTTTGCATGCAGGTATAGCAAATAATCAGGAAGGCAAATTGAACGTTTGCCTTTATTGCAAGGGGGATGGAGTATAAAAGTAGGGAAGTCCTGCTACAGCTGTACAGGGCATTGGTGAGACCACACCTGGTGTACTGCGCACAATTTTGGTCTCCTTATTTAGGGAGGGATATACTTGCATTGGAGGCAGTTCAGAGAAGGTTCACTAGGTTGATTCCTGAGATGAAGGGGTTGTCATATGAAGAAAAGTTGAGCAGGTTGGCCTATACTCAGAGTTTAGAAGACTGAGAGGTGATCTTATTGAAAAGTATAAAATTCTGAGTGGGCTTGACAGGGTAGATGCAGAGAGGATGTTTCTCGTCATGGGGGAATCTATAACTAGGGGGCATAGTTTCAGAATAAGAGGTCGCCTATTTAAAACTGAGACGAGTTAAAAAAGGAGGGAGAGAGAAAACAGGGAATTATAGACCGGTCAGCCTGACATCGGTAGTGGGTAAAATGATGGAATCAATTATTAAGGATGTCATAGCAGTGCATTTGGAAAGAGGTGACATGATAGGTCCAAGTCAGCATGGATTTGTGAAAGGGAAATCATGCTTGACAAATCTTCTGGAATTTTTTGAGGATGTTTCCAGTAGAGTGGATAAGGGAGAACCAGTTGATGTTGATGTGGTATATTTGGACTTTCAGAAGGCGTTCGACAAGGTCCCACACAAGAGATTGATGTGCAAAGTTAGAGCACATGGGATTGGGGGTAGTGTACTGACATGGATTGAGAACTGGTTGTCAGACAGGAAGCAAAGAGTAGGAGTAAATGGGGACTTTTCAGAATGGCAGGCAGTGACTAGTGGGGTACCGCAAGGTTCTGTGCTGGGGCCCCAGCTGTTTACACTGTACATTAATGATTTAGATGAGGGGATTAAATGTAGTATCTCCAAATTTGCGGATGACACTAAGTTGGGTGGCAGTGTGAGCTGCGAGGAGGATGCCGTGAGGCTGCAGAGCGACTTGGATAGGTTAGGTGAGTGGGCAAATGCATGGCAGATGAAGTATAATGTGGATAAATGTGAGGTTATCCACTTTGGTGGTAAAAACAGAGAGACAGACTATTATCTGAATGGTGACAGATTAGGAAAAGGGGAGGTGCAAAGAGACCTGGGTGTCGTGGTACATCAGTCATTGAAGGTTGGCATGCAGGTGCAGCAGGCGGTTAAGAAAGCAAATGGCATGTTGGCCTTCATAGCAAGGGGATTTGAGTACAGGGGCAGGGAGGTGTTGCTACAGTTGTACAGGGCATTGGTGAGGCCACACCTGGAGTATTGTGTACAGTTTTGGTCTCCTAACCTGAGGAAGGACATTCTTGCTATTGAGGGAGTGCAGCGAAGGTTCACCAGACTGATTCCCGGGATGGCGGGACTGACCTATCAAGAAAGACTGGATCAACTGGGCTTGTATTCACTGGAGTTCAGAAGAATGAGAGGGGACCTCATAGAAACATATAAAATTCTGACGGGGTTAGACAGGTTAGATGCAGGAAGAATGTTCCCAATGTTGGGGAAGTCCAGAACCAGGGGTCACAGTCTAAGGATAAGGGGTAAGCCATTTAGGACCGAGATGCGGAGGAACTTCTTCACCCAGAGAGTGGTGAACCTGTGGAATTCTCTACCACAGAAAGTTGTTGAGGCCAATTCACTAAATATATTCAAAAAGGAGTTAGATGAGGTCCTTACTGCTAGGGGGATCAAGGGGTATGGCGAGAAAGCAGGAATGGGGTACTGAAGTTGAATGTTCAGCCATGAACTCATTGAATGGCGGTGCAGGCTAGAAGGGCCGAATGGCCTACTCCTGCACCTATTTTCTATGTTTCTATGAGTAGGAATTTCTTCTCTCAGGGGGTCGTGAATCTTTGGACTTCTCTACCCCAGAGAGCCGTGGAGGCTGTGTCATTGAATATATTTAATATGGAGATAGATAGATTTCTGAATGATAAGGGAGTTAAGGGTTATGGAGAGCAGGCAGGGAAGTGGAGCTGAGCCCAGGATCAGATCAGCCATGATCTTATTAAATGGCGGAGCAGGCGCAAGGGGCCAGATGGCTTGCTCCTATTTCTTATGTGGTTACAGTCAGAGATATCTGTACCTGCGTTAGTTGCCTTCTAGCTGAAGCGTTGGAGTGTACAGTGCTAACCTCAAAAGGTAAAAACAGCTAACTGTTCGTTCCGCTAGCCTAAATTACTTCTTGCATAATGCCATGTTTTACTTATGAGTGAATGTGGGGTTGCCTGGGGAAGCTTTTTGCATTGGGCCTGAGAAAAGGTAGCTGGAGTGAGCTTGAACTGTGACACCAACAGTAGCAAAGTGTAGGTAGGGAGACTGCCTACAAACATCAAGTGTACCTGGTGGAATGCTACACTGATGTGGCAGGATAAAGGGAATGTGCGTGCAAACACTGATCATGAATTAACCGAAATGCAGCTGAATTTAATGCTAGCCATGTGTGCACCCATGAACCCCCTCAGGTATTCCCAGAATGTACAAGCCTGACAGAAAATACAGCTCTGAAATAACCAGCATCAATGTAGCGTTAGTAGGAAGTCTAGGAGATAGTCACCTAACCACCTCGTCAGGGAACAGACACACACCCAAGGGGCAAAGGAGAAAGATATCAGAATGCGGACCACACGTGCTGTTCACATGATGCACTTATCAAAGCATTAACATTAAAATTGCAATAACCTACCAGTTCCATATTTTGCATTGTCTACTTTGAATGGCTGAACGTGGAGCTCAAATGCATTGATGGAGAAGTTTTGGTTCACCTTCAGCATCTGTTTGGAAAGGCAGAGATACGATTTGCCTAAAGTTGTCTGCAGGTAGGTCAGGTTGGTATTTTCGGCCGTAAACTCCTTTGCTAAATGTAAAAATATAAAACATTAGTGACAATGAGGTGATCAATCAGGCAGTATGGCCAAATCTCCCTCTATTTGTATTGTATTTAGTAATTAACAGCAAATCAAAGGGAATGGAAGAACAGAAACTCAGGTTGTTGCGATGTCTAGGGAGCGAACAGAAACTGAAACAAAAGCGAAATGTTCCAGGAGTAAATGGTTTAATCTCAACCTTTAAATTGGGGTAAGACCATCCGCAATAGGGGAAGTTCAAGACCCCTGCCCTATGAAGACAGGCAATCTGCCTCACACAGGACCTTGTTTTTGATTTGCTCTCAGGATGTGGAGTCCCTGGCAAAAACAGCATTTATTGCCCATCCCTACTAATCACTGAGGGCACTGAGTCAACCAGTGTGGGATACTGGAGTCACATGTAAGCTAGACCAAATAAGGATGGCAATCTAGCTGCCCTGAAGAATATTTGTGAACCAGTTGGGTTTTAAAATTGATCTGGAAGCTTTCATGGTTACTTTTCTGGTTCTAGTCCGCACATTACCAGGGATTTACTGAATTCAATTTCACAAATTGCCCAGGTGGGATTTGAACACAATTTCTGGATTACCAGCCCAGTACCACACCGACTAGGCTACTGCATCCCATCCCTCAAGTTTGCTTCCCACAATTGACAAGTTACAATCAACAGGGTTTTAAAAATAATCGCAAATAGAAGTATAGCCTCAATTCAGACCAAAATCAAGAGGGAGGGAAGGTGTAAATATTAGTACAAGGAAAAAGAACTGAATTCAAAACAAAGATTTCTTCCTGCAGACAAATCTGCTCATACATCTTACTGTACAGTTCAAGCGCCTTCAATTTAGTGAGCAATGCACCAATTACTCAACCAAAGGTGGTATTCTTTACCAATTCACTACCAAAACCCTTTATACAGTTATACAGTAAATTGCATCTATCACCTGCCCATTCATGATCCAGTCTATATCCTCAAAGTCTATTACAATTCTCCATAGTTTAGAAAACCTCTAACAAAATCAGAGGGATTCCCTATTATAAATCTTGGATCTATTGTAACTGTGGTTTAAGCAATGGTTTATATACATTTATCACAACTTCTTTTCACTGGAAATCTATATCTCTATTAATAAAACCCATTTTAAATGGCTTTATCCATCTATACACTCTTCAACCAGACCCATCACAATCTTTCCATTGAGGGTATGCTCCCATTTCCCCTCTCAAAATATATGACCTCACTCCTCCACAGTAAATTGCATCTATCACCTGCCCATTCATGATCCAGTCTATATCCTCAAAGTCTATTACAATTCCCCATAGTTGGTCAGCAACGAATTTCAATGCCGTGCTCTTTATGCCCAAAAGCGGACTCTGCACTAATCCCTGGGGTACACCACTTCCAACCATCTCCAACCGGAGCAGAACCCATTAATTCTAAATTATTTCCCGCTGCCAAACAACTTTTATCCATATTGCTATTCATCCAATACCATATGCTCAAATATCTATAACAAGGCTCTTGTGGGGCACCTTACTGAACACCTTCAGCTTGTACATCATATCTGCTAACTTCCCTTTATCTTTAATCACTTCAAAACAATTCTCCTAATCTATACTAATTGTGTTTAACACAGAGGGTTTCCCCGTTATAAATGCTGACATGAAAGGTGACAAAATCATGACAAGTTGTTGGCAGGAAGCACGTGCCATAAATTTAAAGTCTCGTGTACAGCACGCACTTCCAGCATGTATTCAATTATTTTCTGCGCACTTTTATAATGGAAAACACGGTCAACATTTTATAATGGGAAAGTCATGTGTTAATATTGTCAAACTTTGATGGGAACATTGTAAAATGATCTAAAAAAAGTCCAATATCCTCTAACTGAAATTCTTAGTGCTCAAAAATACTTTAAACAAAACAAAAATTATGCATTTCACAACATGAATATCCGTTGAATTGTCTTGTGTCTAACCCCCTTTTTAAACACCCTATCAACCAAAAACCTGGGCTTAACCTTACTGAAGGCAGATCCTACAGTCTGAACATTTGCAGTATGCACAAGTCGCCAGGATGGATCAGTAGCATTCAACTAGCCAAATACTGCACTGTTCCCCTTCAGTTTCTAAATATCGATTATTCAAAATTGTTTGGAGAAGCTGGGACAAATGTCAAAAACTTTACTTGGGCAGAGTGTATACATTTTTTTTTAAAAAAGGCAAGCAAAATCAATGACGACACTGTACCTGTTGCAGTTTAAAATTTATTTTTAAAAAGTCTATAAACTTCAAAAGTCATAAAGCTGAGACAATGTCTCATCTCATCCTAATATGGGCTCTTTAAAAAGATCAGTTGAGTTTTGAAAGTGAATAAAGCCTCTGATTATGAACTGCAGTTTGCCGCGAATTAAAAATTGTAAACCTTTTCATTACTGACAGGGAGGGGAAGGATAGTGTAGTCAGTCCCATGCCTTCCCAGTCCCCTCACTTCTGACAGACACCAGGAATCAAGTAGTGAGCCAAATCTGACAATCTCCAGTTTTACCAAAGCAGAGATCCCCTGCAGACCAAGGAATCCCCTCCCATGCTGCTAAATCCCAGCAGCCCAGATACAGTAGTCAAACTGCAGGACCCAGTTGTAAGCCCTAAAAAGAATGTTCTCAATTGCCATTTCTGAAATTGAGTGAAGTCACAGCTCTAAGATGCATCAAACAGAAGTCCAGTAGTAATTTAGTATTGGGTAAGATATTTACAGGAGGATCAATGCTGATGCTCTTTCTAGAAGATGAAAAGTATTTCAAATCTGTAATGTGCATACCCACGTGGATCTGAATAATAGTTTTCCATGACTATATTTCTATCCGCCATTTTAATTGCATCAAACTCTATTTTCTGAAGGTTGAAACTTACATTTAGTAGACAAATTCAAGCTTGTGGAGACATTGAGTTCCTTCAGATAAAACTTGTTGGTAGTAGTATTCTGAACAAAAAGACACCAGATTTCATATCACAAGCTGAATATGATTATGCAGCCACATTTGAGCAATAGAGAGCTAGTTCTTTACAAACAAAACCAGTGGGCACTATTCTGAAAAGGCTTTGCAGAAAACAATAGTAAAATCAGTAATACTTTACATAACAGAACATTGCCTCAAGTAAGGATGCCAGTTTAAAAAAATAGCATCAGTACAGTCAGTTACAATTCCTCATCCAACGGAGGATTCTTGAAAGTTGGTTTAACAAGGTCCTAAACGTTCATACTATTTTTGCTCAGCAGTTCTGGTAAAGATTATCGATAAGCTTTGTATATTCAAATGTTTTAACGGCACAAGAGGTTTTTGAGGTGGACTAACCCAATCTGCCATCAATATAGAGTTATTGGAGAAAATTGCTTACACGTGAGATGTGCCTTGGAGTCCAAATTCAATGATCATACACAAGGATCGAAGACTCAACAACTACACAACTGATCAACTTAAAACTGGAACCGGTAGCTTGGTTATTGTGACCCTATTTAATCGTGGGCCGCCCCGACCTGTGTGAGAACACCACCGCAGGTCGGGGCTATAAACAGAGCTGGAGCGCCGGGCCTTGGAACATCGTGGGCGAAGGTGCAATGAATGAGGGTACAGGGCCCAGAAGAGCCGAGGGACCAGGGGCAGCACGGGTCTGCCCACACTGCGATGTGTATGCGCACTAGGTCCGTGCAGCAGAGTTGGTCTCCAGTCATCCTAATTCAACCCTGCCACTGGATAACGGCCTTGCTGTGTCGAGCCCCCATGGTAGCTGGTCACCACACGTTAAAAAAATCCACGCACAGACATTTTCCACCCCCTCAATTGGAGTTCAGGGCTAGAACATCGGGTCCTTCATTGAAACATCTGTGAACTCTTGTGGAAGCAAGTCATCCTCATTCGAGGGACCGCCCATGATGATGATTTATCTCAATATTAAAAACTTGTATTTTGTAACTAAGCAGTTTATTCACACTACTTCCATCTAAAATCCAATGGGGCAGTGGGCAAATATATGACACAAACACACAGAGACAGACTAAGGTCTCATATGGGCTCCCAGTCTGAGCTGAGTCAGTCAATCTCATCCAGGGTGCAGGACTGTCTCAGTAACCCCCTGCCAGGTAGAACATTCTTCATTTCAGATTGCTAGCCAATGATTTCGGTGTGTGTCTCTAGAATCAGTTGGGGTCAGGGAGGGCCTCACAGCTCCAATGTCCCCAAAATGAAAACACCTGGCAATACTTACATTATAGGTTCATGCATGAAAAAAGGTCAATAGCAGCAGGCAGCATTACCAATGAGTTTTATTCAACACAAAGCTGTCATCTTCACAAGAGTAAGGAGGGGAGGAAACTAAAAGGAGGAAAGGGCCTTTCTTTTAAAAATGTACATCACCCAAATGAAACAATTATGGAATTTGTACAACTTATATATATTTAATACGGAGTACTCCGAACTCACCACAACAAACAGAAAATTCAGCGTGGTCGACTGATCAATCAGTTGAAGAAATGCACGATCACTGCTACAGTTCCCGTTCGAAATGGTCATGCCGGGCTGGATGTTAAAAACTTTCACTGCAATCTACAAGAAAAATGCAGTCAATATCAATGTAATGTTTCCTATATGACATTACAAGAGCTCAATAGTGAAAGAAAATATCAGGGGTGGCATTTGTTCAAAGGAATCTCCTTTTATATAGAGGTTATACTTATTTTGGATGCTTTAAAATAATCTTTAGTATTGCCAGTCAGGCCTCCCTGCCCACTGGGCTTGCCTTTTAACGTTTCAGCATGGGGGAGCTCCATTTTGAACAGACGTGGTGTAATTTCAAAGGAACTGGAAGTCCAAAATTGTCAACCGCAAGACAAGACTATAGCCTGGGAATAAATGCTATTTCTCTCCAAGGGCTGCAAGAGCCAGATTCACATTCTATTGCAATAGTGCAGGTAGTTTTTACAGAAAGTAACCAAGATTTTAATTCTTCCATTTTCTTCCCTGCCAACGTCTCCCCTCCATATGTAATCCCACTCTACATCTCCATTGTTCTCAACCTGATGACTGCCATCAGGCCTTGGATGAGTCATAACTTCCTTTAACTGAACAGAAGACCAAAGCCATGGTGCAAATCATCAATCCCCAACCACAAACTCAAATCTTTTGCTGATGCCATCCCCTTCTCAGACCACTCGCACAGATAAAATGAGCGCACCAAAACACAGCGCAGAGCTTTATTCATCACAATACTGCTTACTTCCGCCTCGGCAACATCTCCTACCTCAGCCCTCTACTGCTAAAATTCTGTGCTTTTGTCACCTCCAGACTCAATTATCCCAATATCCAATTACTTGCCTCCCATAACACCCTCCATAAACACCCACTTATCCAAAATGTAGCAGTACATGCCCTTACTACCCTGAACTGGCTCCCTGATTGCCAACACATTCATTTAAAATCTACACCCCCGTCTTCCAATCCCTCCTTAGCCTCATCTACTTCTGCAATCACAACTAACTTTAAATCCACTCAGCACCTCAGGATCTCCAACTCTGGTCTCACTTCAGCCAAACTCCCTGGAATGCCCTCCCTAAAAACCCTCCCCTACCCCCACCCTTATTCATGCTTTAAAAACATAAAACCCATCCTTTGGCCCAGGCTTTTAGTCATGCTTCCTAACTTCTTCCTGTGGCTGAGCGTCCATTCCTCTATCTCCATTCTGAAGCACTCAAGAAATTAAAAAAAAAAAATAAATACGCTATCTAAATGCAAGTTACTGCTGATATGGGGAGGAGCCGGGAAATTATCTAAAGCCCACACCATTAATCTGATCATAGATGTAGGTGGATATGTTGGTTAATAACTAGCAAACAGAGATAAACCATAAGGTCACCGTATACAAATATTTATGTCCCTCAAACCAGGTCATTTCTATGGCATTGCAAATCTAAACAACCGACATTTAAGCTGTCTGCAATTTAATCTTCATGGCTCAGTTAATAACTGAGGTTGTGTGACAGTTATTTGGTGGGTCTATCGTGTAGATGGTGATTGACATGTACGATACCCCAAGCATGGACTGCAATGTGAAGATGGCAGGATAATCTGAGGAACCCACTTCCTGCATTTGTGGTTGTGAAAAAATGGGCTTGCAGCACGACTGCTCACCCTGGAACACATGCAGCTCGTTCTGCAGGAGATGCCCCTCACCAGAGGTTTAATGGACGGTCTTACTTTCTGTTGTAAATGCTCAGACTGCCGCCAGAGAGGAGAGGGCTGTCTCTTAACTTCAACAGGCGTGGCAAACAGTTATACACAACCATCTCTCAAGGCTTCGCTAATCTGGCTGGTGTCTGCTTTCCCACCGATCAGCTGGAAGTACTGTCAAGGTAAGAATGTAGTCACACAATGTGTAGCATATCGCTGCCCTCCCACCAGCTGTCATGTCTTCATATTTCAGAAGGCAGCCTGGGCCAGTCTGCCCTGCCAGCAGCACAAGAGATGCCACTTACTGCAGGTCCATCTCAGGGCTTGGCTACAATAAGGCGAGGGTTATCACAGTCCAAACAGGCTCCTGGAGGTACAAACCAAGCAACCATTTCACAAACTCCAGCCACTCAGGCAGTACCTAGAAGCACAAGGCTAGAATTAAGAGCATGGGGTAAGATACAGTCGGCACACAGTACAGTTTGGGATCAGTATGGTTGCACTAAAATTGATGTATCAGAGTGGTTTTCTTGAGGTAGCGTGAATGAGCGCCATGCAAGTTGATGTGCACTGAGAAGTGACTATAGGCGAAAGCATCTCTCTGACTGGAAAGAGGGAGATGTAGACAGGACTTCATGCAGCAGGCAGATGTGGTAGCCACAAGGTTGCTCAGCAGAGTGGCACAAATATCTCTCGCAGCTAGAAAAGGCTGTGCTCCGTATTACTGCTGTTGCCAATCTATTCGAACCCCCCTGCTGCTAAGGACCCTTTCTCCTTTAGGACCCCAATGAGGAGATCTCGAAGGCCAAACTGAACAACATGCAGCAGAGCTCCATGATCCTGGAGGCACTAGCAAGGCTATATTTCAGAGCACCCTCAGGCTGATCCACACACCTGAAGTATACAGTCAGCATTTATATAGTGCTTTCTCTAAGAGCTCAGGTCGAAGGGCGTTTACAGATGATGTCATTAGCAAGAGCTGTAATGGGTAGCCTCAATTTCCCAGAACCCACCTGGCTAAATGCCTTTCCTGTTGAGAACAGAAGAATGATTGGAGATTTGCCTTAAAATGAAGGTGCTATGGCAGCAGCTAAGATAGCAAGCAATGTGATGCTGCTGGTCTTTCTATCACCATGGGTGGATGGGAAAGGAAAACAACTCCCGTAGCTGTCTATAGAGTTGTTTGTCACACAAGGCTGGAGACAAATCCCATTGGAATTCTATATCTGGACAGGCCACCCTTTTTATGCAAGATTATGACTCAACAAACCACCAATTGTTACACAGGCCAGAGGGGATTTCTGCACAATTAACTGTCATGTCTCCCACTTCCAAACAGAATTGTAGATTTATTCAGCCCACAAGCTCTCGAGACAAAAGCACAATGGAAGTCTGATCAGAAAAGCATCCACGTTAAAAAAAAATTCTAGTGTACTGCTTTCTACGACTTAAATAATAAATCTGAGAAACATTTATGAACATGACAGAGCAGAGCCCGTATCTTGACAGTTTTGGATGGGACTGCAGCTCCCACAGACAGCTACCCTAATCTGTGAGGTAAAACAAATAAATCTCAGTCCAGTGGCCAAGGAGTGAATGTTGCCTCCTCTGGCAGCTTGCACTTGATCTTCAATGAAGGGCAGAAGCTGCAAGACATGTCACAGTCTGCTTCAGCAACCGCCTGGAGTGCATCACACTTTGCTGAGCAAATGGTGCCCAATGGCAAATTCAGCAACAGAGCTCATCCCGATGCTTGGAGTTGCAATCCTAAGGTTAAACTCTTAGGAGGTAAAGTTAAGAGTGTTAATGGTTATTGGCATTTTGAGTTTTACAAATAAGGGCTTTAAATACAAGACCAAAGAGGCAATAATTATGGCATATGGGTAGGGTAGTGTGCACAGTTTTCGACAACCCATTATAGAAAGAGCATTAAAGTCAGAGAGAGAGCATAGAGCGTAGGTTCATTGTGAGGGTACACAGAACATAAGCAAGGAACTCCGTGAAAATGGTCGAGTCTATTTAGGACAAAAAGGGGCCGAAATTGCCCTGGGTTTGGGGCAGTCACTTCGAATGAAGTGATATTTTAGCACCGGGGCTGGAAGGACTAGCCCCAGCGTTGAATTGGCCTCAGAGGCAGAAAAATGTAAGGGGCGGTAACCAGGTGCGACTGTCAGCACCAGTGCTGGCAGAGAGGGCCGCTGAGAACTCTGCAGCCTCTTTAATGACACTCACTGGGCCGGGGGGGGGGGGGGGGGGGGCCTTGAAGGGCATCCGGGGCACCCCAGCCTCTCGCACAGAGAAACTGCCTGTGGCATCGCCCCATGCCAACCTCACAGGGCAATAAGGGGTCAGCGCGCATGGCGATGTTATCGGCGTGCGTGCGCCGGTACGCTAATCACAGCGCAAACTACTTTCCGCAGCGGAGCAATTCCGGGGTGGGGTGGGGGCCACGTCTGGGCGAAAACCCTTTAGCGCCTAACGGGCCTTTGTGAGGGGGGCTATTTCAGCCCCAAAGGGATAGTTATGGCCAGAGCTCTCTCCTAAGCCTTCAGTTCATGGCAAAAAAACAATTTTCATAGGCAGACCGAAACTTCATGAACCAAACCCTATTCCACAACCAGCGTGGGATAGCAGGTCATAAGATTATCTCCCTTTAGTTGGAAATCATGTGGAATAACCACCAAATTCTCCTGTCTGCTCCGAAAGGTAGATAATGCCAAGCTACACAGACAAAAACTAATTTCCACAGAAAGATACATTAAAACAATACTTAGAAAACAAAGACAAAGTCCACAAGAGATTAAATTACCTTTTTCAGATTGCATGTGTTATACAGTCCAATAAAACATAAGCAGAAATAGACACTTCCACGTAATGGCCAGTTACATGCACTGACCAATACTGCCACTGAATGCCCCGCAGCACTACGCTGCTGAACAGCTTAGATAATGTACTCAAATATGTGAAGGCTTTTACCCACAACCTTCTCACTCAGAGGCAAGCTTGTGACCAACGAGCCATGGCTGCCACCTTAAAAGCTTTGCAACGAAAATGAATGTTAACAATTCTTATGCTGCATGCAATCCTAATTCAACAGCACTGCCAAGTTACACAATAGGTGAAGACAAATGTGATTCATATTTTTTTTTATCAAGTGCATTAATCCAAGCTCTACTGTCAGACATTTGTAGCATAAAAAACAGTTGGTATTTATACAGCAAATCAACTGATGAGCTCAACACAAGTACAGCTGACAAAACAGTTCCAAAAAGACAACATATAATGTATACACCAAAAGGCCTGAACCATAAAGTCATGTAGCTAAAACCTAAATTGTTTTAACAGGCTTATTCCACATACATTTCCCCCTACATCTGCTCAAAGCTATTCTACATTAAATCAATCTGCACTGCAAATTGATTTTATCCAACCAAGTTGCACTCATCCGTAAATGGAACCTTCTCCAACTTCGTATCTGGGATGAGCTACATATATTATTTTGGGATGAATATCCTGGTTGTTTTGAGACCAATTCTCAACAATATACATGACCCAAATCATTCCACATGCTTACAAGCCATTTGAAATAATAAGGCACTTCCATGGAAAAGTACAGGATATGCACATCTTCTGAGATTTATAAAGCATAACTTTCAAAATATTTTAAAGAAACTAATCCTTGCCATCTCTTTCCCCCAATCGAAAACATCAAAGTAGACTGATGCAGTTGACCATAATGTTAAGGAACAGGCACACAAGGGGCTTTATCGTATTATGTTCACACTCTGGTTCATGAAGTGATTCTTTTCAAAACATCATTTTGATAGAACAGTCAACAAGCAAATACCTCCTGTATTACACTTCAAATGTAAAGAGCTAAATTGATTACCTTATTGTCTGGGGTAGTGTATGTAACATTGAGCTGCAGTCCCATCTCCGCAAGCAGACAGGTCCCATTGTTAATGGTGACATTATATTTTCCTCGAACAGGTATCGACGGTGGTGGAGTAGTTGGAGTCAGGGTGGGAACCAGTGTTGTGGTAGGTACAGTTGGAGTCACATCAGCATGGCATATAGTTTCTTTAAAAAAAAACATTGCTCTGGATGTAAATATATGACTTTATGGAACATGGAAGACCGGATAGTCCCATATAAATAACACTTTGCTGTACATGGTACACTTCAAACCTGGTACCAAGCGTATGGTCTACAGGGCAATAGTGATACCTGCCCTCCTATATGGCTCAGATATGGACTATATACAGCAGATACCTTAAAGCACTGGAGAAGTACCACCACGCTGCCCTCTGCAAGATCCTGCAAATCCACTGGGAGGACAGCCGCACCGTCAGTGTCCTCGCCCAGGCCAACATCGAAGCACTGACCATGCTCGACCAGCTCTGATGGGTGGGCCACATCGTCCGCATGCCCGACACGAGACTCCTTAAGCAAGTGCTCTACTCGGAACTCCTACACGGCAAGCGAGCCCCAGGTGGGCAGAGGAAACGCTTCAAGGACACCCTCTCAAAGCCTCCTTGATAAAGTGCAACATCCCCACCAGCACCTGGGAATCCCTGGCCTATGCCCAAAGTGGAGGAAGCGCATCAGTGAGTGCGCTGAGCATCTAGAGTCGCCGAGAGCATGCAGAAACGAAGTGCAGACAGCGGAAGGAGCATGCGGCAAACCAGTCCCACCCACCCTTTCCTTCAACCATTGTCTGCCCCACCCGTTAAGAGGCTGTAATTCCCGCATTGGACTGTACAGCCACCCGAGAACTCACTTTTAGAGTGGAAGCAAGCCTTCCTCGATTTCGAGGGACTGCCGCTATAATACTTCAATTGAAAATAATTTGTCACCTAGTAATAGTTTCGTTTCGCGTATTTTATATAATTCTGTGAACATATCTTAAAACGATTGCCAAGGAAACATGTCTTGGAACTAGAGTCAATAATGGCTCCTATAACCAACCAAGGTTAGCTGTAAAACCCAGCTGGCTGAGGGTATGGATGGATGGGTGGGATTATGCTGAGAGAATTCGGGGTCATCTTTAATGTAATGGTTTCTGTGCAAAACCAAGCTACAGCTTGGATATTGCGATACACATTACTTGAGTGTAGATCAGAAGCACAAAGTAATCAGTAATTAACTATTTGATATTAATATAGATGTTTAATATAGCATATTGCTACATCAGTGCCTCACTCATCTTTGATGCCTCCGGCAAGCAAGAGTTAAGTGACACTCACACGGTTTTTATAACCTTCATCACTCTTCCGTTTAGGGGGGTCAAATTAGAAATGGATTTGTGGATTTTCCAAGTCTTAACCAACTTGGTGATATTCCTAAATGGCTGGAAAGTTACTTAAATATAGGATTGTGCTGCTTATTTTTGAAATCACAAAACATTCACAAGACACTTCACTATTGAATCACTGAAAAAGAATTTAATAAAAACTTTAACTTACCTTTTTTGCAGGTCTTCATACCTACCGTTGTCCCAATGGCTGCAATGCAGGTTTTTCCTTACCGAACTACGGGTCACCACTGAGCCAAATAGTTTTTTTTCGCAACAGTACCTGTACAAGATTCTGCTTTAGCCCACGGTAGAGGAAGTGACACTACTTTCAAACATTCCTTTGTTGAAAGCTTCTATACTGTATGTGAAAGCTGAAAGTGTTTACCGTTTTTACTGAAATCATCATTTGGTGGGAAAGCTTCAATTCGGACTTTGCTCAGAGTTACATTTACATTCTCCATGTGCACAGTCGAGTCACTCATACAACTGTACGTTGTATTCACTTTTGCACTGATCTCTACAGAGCTTGAAGTCTTCACTAGCAAACCTGGGGGAATTTTCAAAACAGCAATTTAAAAACAAACAATTCTTAGAATTGATGAACAAGAAAATGTTACCAAACCAAACTCAGATTTTCAGCCCACAAAAAAAAACTATTTCTTTTCTTAAAAAAAAATTTCAATTTATTGAACTTGATTCAAGTCATTTAGTACCCGTAGCAAGATTTACATCATTTTTCTATTTCCGAGCCTGTAGAGCCACTTGGTGACCATAGTCACTGCTTCAGCAGAACAGTCCAGTTTTTTCTAGACTCTTGCCCCAACGAACAGAACAACTTGCATCAGAAATACATTATCCAATGTTGTGTGAAAATCCATGTAAACCACATCCACTCCATTTCCTTTATCTAACCTGATTTCTTCAAACAAGTTGCCAGCCTTTTAGAAATCTGTGTTGGCAGACCCTGATCAGCTCCTGTTTCTCCAAGCAGTTAAGTGATTTCACCCCATATTATAAACTCTAGTAATTTATCAAGTTATGGCCAACTGGAATATAATTTCTAGTCTTAACCCTCCACTTTTTTTTTTTGGAAGAGGACTTTATACTTACTGCCCTCCAGCACAATTTTCCCTTCAAAATGGAATTTTGGAGAATTAGTCAAAGCTGCTTTTTCTTCCTACACTTCCCTCATGATCCTTGATTATATATTAACAGATCCCAGTGATTTATCCACTTCAAGTCTGAGTAATTTTTAAAAATCATCACTCTTTGAACAACCATCCTATTGTGATTCTACAATTTCTACATCTACCGCTTCTGTGAAGAGACAAAGTTATCTATGGTCAGTACACACTTGTCTGATTTGTCTACAAATTCCATCCTTACTTTTCTTTCCACCATTTGTTAGTCTATAATATACTCCCAGTAATGTAACTGATGCCTTGCTATTCCGCAGCTCAATCCAAATAGATTCTACTTTGACTACCTGTTTAAAATCCCGTGCCTTATAATATTGTCTCAAACACTACTACCCTTCCTTCCCCATCTCCCTATATCTAGGTATCGTCCACGCCGAGCCAGCTGCAAAAGATAAAGAAAGACTTGGATTTTCATGACCACCGGACGTCTCAAAGCGCAATACAGCCAGTGAAGCACTTTTTGGAATGTGGTTACTGTTGTATTGTGCTGCATGCATGTTTCAGTCAGACACAAAATCCTGTTACTTATTTTAATCAATGACTCTAGTTCACTAATTTTTTACTTTGCATTTCAGTTTGGAATCCACTTTGGATACAAAATCACTATAGTGGGCCAGATGTGCAGAGGTTTAACATGGCTACCTGGTGTTTCGCAACACCGGGGTGGAAAGAGATTTTGGCTGGGGTATGCCACACCACAGGAGCCTGGACTTTGGGACAACTGCAGGGGTTCCTATTTGATTTGGCAACGGTGAGGATGGGAAACCTGGGTTTGGCAATCTCCTGACCTATTTTGTCTCGTGGCACCTTTCAATGCTAAATGTTGTATAGTCAAATATATTGCAGGCACATTTAGCTCAGAGAAAGAGATTGGATTTATATAGCATCTTTCACGACCACTGGACGTCTCAAAGCACTTTACAGCCAATGAAGTATTTTTGGAGTGTAGTCACTGTTGTAATGTAGGAAATTAGGCCAATTTGCACACAAGCAGCAATGTGATAATGACCAGATAATCTGTTTTTGTTATGTTGATTGAGGGATTAACATTGGCCAGGATACTTGGGATGACTCCCGGTCTTCAAAATGGTGCCATGGGATCTTTTGCATCCACTTGAGAGAGCAGGCGGGACCTCAGTTTAACGTCTCATTCAAAAGACGGCACCTCCGACAGTGCAACACTCCCTTAGCACTGCACTGGAGGGTCAGCCTAGATTTTGTGCTCTTAAGTTCCTGGAGTAAGACTTGAACCCACAACCTTCTGATTCAGGCAAGGGTGCTACCAACTGAGCCACAGAACTAAATTTAAGCTGGCATGAGACCACAAAGGGAAGTACAGGGAAATAGCAGGTCTGGTGACAAGTATACAGGTTGAGGAGCGGACTGACAGGCAAAGAACGAGTCAGGATTGTCTGGCTGATGTGCAACTTAAGTTTCTTCCACTTGATTAGTATTAAGTGGCACATTGAAATTTGCATTAGATTATGCAATGTCTGAAGCATATAAAGAAACAGACTACAACTTACCCGGGGAACTTGCATTAGGAAAAAGTCCACCGTCACTCTCATTGCAAGCAATAGTCAGTGATTCCATTTTGTATGATGCCCCGTGGTTTGAGAAGTTCATGCTGAGAGAATGATCATTCCCAAAACTGACCACCAGTAGTGGTGCAGTCATATTATTACAATTACTGCTTGGGTTTACTTTTGCATCATCTGGGAGGGAGAACAAAACTGTAGCCTAAAATAGAGAAAAAATAACTGCTGGAAAACTCGCCAAAGGTTAAAATCATTCAGCACATAATTCTGTATAAATGATAGTTTAATCCTCTATACCAAACTTGTTTGGGTATGAATGCGTTCATTTTCATGAGTTCAGCCTGGAGTGGACTATTTCAGTGACTCACACAGGTTGCTTTGCAGTGAACATTAATTTATCACTTTAATTCTTAAACTTAAATTCTTTTATTACATTTCATTTTTAACCATCAATAAAGTTACTCAAGACTTCATTCTTCATTTGATCATACAATACAACTGATAATCCCGCAGCTAATGTGCTACGCAAAAATGTTTCAATGTATAGATGACCTGCATGACACAACCTGTGAATTTACAGATCTCATTTAGCTGCAGCGAACATGTCCTGGCAGAGCAGTGGCTGACTGACTCACTGCTTCACCACACATGCATCGAGACAATCACGCTCAGGACATTCCCACTTATTCATTTCTAGTTTACTTGTGGATTACTAGCCTATTTTCCATGCAGTTCTTTTGTGGATCCAAACCAAACTGCAGATCAGCTTCGATTAATTGCATTAAGTTGGGTGGCAGTGTGAGCTGCGAGGAGGATGCTGTGAGGCTGCAGAGCGACTTGGATAGGTTAGGTGAGTGGGCAAATGCATGGCAGATGAAGTATAATGTGGATAAATGTGAGGTTATCCACTTTGGTGGTAAAAACAGAGAGACAGACTATTATCTGAATGGTGACAGATTAGGAAAAGGGGAGGTGCAAAGAGACCTGGGTGTCGTGGTACATCAGTCATTGAAGGTTGGCATGCAGGTGCAGCAGGCGGTTAAGAAAGCAAATGGCATGTTGGCCTTCATAGCAAGGGGATTTGAGTACAGGGGCAGGGAGGTGTTGCTACAGTTGTACAGGGCATTGGTGAGGCCACACCTGGAGTATTGTGTACAGTTTTGGTCTCCTAACCTGAGGAAGGACATTCTTGCTATTGAGGGAGTGCAGCGAAGGTTCACCAGACTGATTCCCGGGATGGCGGGACTGACCTATCAAGAAAGACTGGATCAACTGGGCTTGTATTCACTGGAGTTCAGAAGAATGAGAGGGGACCTCATAGAAACATTTAAAATTCTGACGGGGTTAGACAGGTTAGATGCAGGAAGAATGTTCCCAATGTTGGGGAAGTCCAGAACCAGAGGTCACAGTCAAAGGATAAGGGGTAAGCCATTTAGGACCGAGATGCGGAGGAACTCCTTCACCCAGAGAGTGGTGAACCTGTGGAATTCTCTACCACAGAAAGTTGTTGAGGCCAATCACTAAATATATTCAAATAGGAGTTAGATGAGGTCCTTACTACTAGGGGGAATCAAGGGGTATGGCGAGAAAGCAGGAATGGGGTACTGAAGTTGAATGTTCAGCCATGAACTCATTGAATGGCGGTGCAGGCTAGAAGGGCCGAATGGCCTACTCCTGCACCTATTTTCTATGTTTCTATTAGCATATCTTGCCTAGCCAACTGGAAAGTGGAGAATTGTAACTGTCCCCTCTGAATCAGCCAAGAAATTTAAAAATCTAGTGTAGAAACTGGTCTGACAGTTGAAAGAGTTGGTGTCCCTTGTGGAGGTGAAATTGGGAGGCACTGTTCAATCCTAGGATATCTGAAAACCATGGCTTGCAAGGGCAGATAGGGGAGCTATCAATCTCAAAGGTGAAAAGACGGTGCAGACTCCATAGTCATCAGCGGTTCACCTACCTACCCCGAGCTTCGTTGGTCTGACCCATGCACCCATGCTGGGATGCATCCATCCATTACCAGTTAGCTAAGGAAATGGTGGCTGTAGCAGGAACCTCTGGAACCATCTCCTCCAGTAAAGAAGGTTGGTCTGAATCTACTGACTAACATTAACACCCTATCAGGTGACCACTGTGCGCAAGATCAACTGAAAGGATCTCATGAAAAGTGAATGAGTACAGCAAAGATTGTGGCCCCAAATCAGACAAATTAGTGTCCTGCAGAAATTCTTGAGCCCTTGCAAAGAGATTCTAGAGGGACTGCAAACCAGTCTGAAACAGAAAAACTTTCCTATAGTTGTTTAAAACATGGCAGCTACCAGTGCCATGACCTGATTTGATTCTAATGAGCTTTCTTAACAATACATGACTACGTTATGTAATACTGGCTGAGCCATCCTTTAATGAGGAGCTCTTGTTCAAGAGCAGTGATGACACAAAGACAGTGTGAAAATTCTGAAGTAAAAGGGATGCATTATTCAAGTACTGAACCCTGCAAGCTGAACCTGAAATACTTGTAGTGACAAGACTAATGACAGTGTGGAAGTAGGCATATTTGAGGTGGATTGTGGCCAGTCAGCTCCTAGTCATGCTACCCAAATGGCTTGCAGCAGTGTTACAATATTGAACTTTTCCACTGAGGAATTTGCGAAATGCTCGAAGACAAGATGTGGATCATCCACTCAGCACTTCTGGCTAAAGATGGTTGCAAACGCTTCAGCCTCATCTTTTGCACTCGTAATCTGGGCTCCGCTATCATTGAGATTAGGGATAATAACTTTTATTTATATAGCGCCTTTAACGTAGTAAAAAGTCCCAAGGTGCTTCACAACAGTGTTACAAGACAAAACAGATAAATTTGACACCGAGCCACAAAAGAAGAATTTAAGGCAGATGACCAAAAAGCTTGTTTAAAGAGGTAGGTTTTAAGGAGCGTCTTAAAGGAGGAGAGAGGTGGCGAGGTTTAGGGAGGGAGTTCCAGAGCTTAGGGCACAGGTAGCTGAAGGCACGTCCACCAATGGTTGAGCAGTAATAACGAGGGATGCTCAAGAGGCCAGAATTTGAGGAGCAGACATCTTGTGGGATTGTGAAGCTGAAAAAAAATTAGAAATAGGGAGGGGCAAGGCCATGGAGTGGTTTGTAAACAAGGATGAGAATTTTGAAATCGAGGCATTGTTTAACTGGGAGCCAATGTAGGTCAGAAAGCACAGGGGTGTGGGTGATTTTGACTTGGTGCGAGTTAGTACACAGGTTGCTGAGTTTTGGATGACCTCAAGTTTACTTAGTGTAGAATGTGGGCGGCCAGCCAGGAGTGAGTTGGAGTAGTCAAGTCTAGAGGTAACAAAAGCATGAATAAAGGTTTCAGCAGCAGAAGAGCTGAGGCAGGGGCAGAGGTAGGCAATGTTACGGAAGTGGAAAAAGGCGGTTTTAGTTATACCGCGGATATGTAGCTGGAAACTCATTTCAGGTCAAATATGACACCTAGGTTGTGAACAGTCTTATTCACCATCAGATTGATGCTAGGGAGAGGGATGGAGTCAGTAGTTAGGGAACACAGTTTGTGGCAGGGACCAAAGATAATGGCTTCGGTCTTCCCAATATTTAATTGGAGAAAATTACTGCTCATCCAGTACTGGATGTCAGTCAAGCAACCTGACAATTTAGATACCAAGCAGGGATCGAGAGAAGTAGAGCTGGGTGTTGTCAGCGTACATGTGGAAACTGACTCCGTGTTTTCGGATGATATCTCCAAGGGGCAGCATACAGACGAGAAATAAGAGGGGGCCAAGGACAGATCCTTGGAGAACACCAGAGGTAACGATGCGGAAGTGGGAAGAGAAGCCATTGCAGGAGATTTTCTGGCTACGATTAGATAGATAAGAATGGAACCAGGCGAGTGCAGTCCCACCTAGCTGGACGTTGGTGGAGAGGTGTTTGGGATGGATGGAGTGGTCAACTGTGTCAAAGGCTGCAGACAGATCCAGAAGGACGAGGAGGGATAGTTCACCTTTGTCACACTCACAAAGGATGTCATTTGTGATTTTGACGAGTCGTTTCGGTACTGTGGCATGGGCGAAAACCAGATTGAAGGGATTCAGATATTGAATTCATGGAAAGATGGTCACAGATTTGGGAGGTGACAACACATTCAAGTACTTTGGATAGGAAAGGGACGTTGGAGATGGGGCGATAGCGAGCAAGTGGGGTCAAGGGTAGCTTTTTGAGGAAAGGGGTGATGATGGCAGATTTGAAGGAGAGGGGAACAGTACCGGAGGAGAGAGAACTGTTAACAATGTCAGCTAACATGGGAGCCAAAACAGGAAGGTGGGTGCTCAGCAGTTTAGTGGGAATAGGGTCAAGGGAGCAGGAAGTGGGTCTCATGGACAAGATGAGTTTGGAGAAATCAAGAGGGGAGATCAGAGATAAACTAGAGAAGGATACAAGTTTAAAGCTGGGGCAGGTGAGAGTCTCAGATGAAGTTTGGCCCTGTGGGCTCGGTGAAGGAAGGGAACTCGCAGATGCAGCTGATAATGGTCTCAATCTTTGAGACAAAGAAGTCCATGAGCTCCTCACACTTGTTGGTGAGTGTGGTTGTTGGAGGAGACAGGAGAGGGGTTTAAGGAGATGGTTAGCAGTAGAGAATACTGTAGTAGCCAGGGTTTTTTTTGGTAATCTAGAATGATCCTGGAATATTGAGCAGTTTTTGAAGACAAGAGTAGGAAGCCATAATGTTTTATGAATTCGAGCCAGATCTGGCAATGAATGGCTAAATCCGTTCATGTATGCGCCCTTTTGACTTGAGGGAACGAAGATGAGGGCTGTACCAAGGGGAAACAGCCAGCGTGGGAGAGTGTAATCTTTTTAATAGGGACTAGGGCATCAAAGGTCGTAAGGGTGTGATTGAGATCAGTGGCTGCAGAACTGTCATTGTTAAAAGATATTCATGGAGCCCCCCCCTCCTCCGGTTAGTTGTTTAATTATCCACCACCATTGGTGACTGGATGTGGCAGGACTGCAGAGCTTTCTGATCCGTTGGATGTGGGATCGCTTAGCTATGTCTATAGGATGCTGCTTCCGCTGTTTAGCATGTATGTAGTCATGGGTTGCAGCTTCCCCAGGTTGGAACCTCATTTTTAGGTATGCATGTTGCTGTTCCTGGTATGTTTTTCTGCACTCTTCATTGAACCAGGGTTGGTCCCCTGGTTTGATGGTAATGGCAGAGTGAGGGATATGCCAAGCCATGAGGGTACAGATTGTGGTGGAATACAATTCTGCTACTGCTGATGGCCCACACCGCCTCATGGATGCCCAGTTTTGAGCTGCTAGATCTGTTCTGGGGATACAGAAAGTACCAACGTTGGTTAATAAGGCTATTAAAAAGAGCAACCCAATCACTGGGGTTCATTTCTAGAGAGCTAGAAATGAAAAGTAGAGTTAAGGTACATAACAGATTAACACTGAAAGGTTATAACCATCAGGAAACACTGAACAGGGTGGGGTCCGTGTCTAGAAAAGAGAAGGCAGATAATGAATGGGTTTGCTAGGGTAGACATGGAGAAAATGTTACCAGAGGGAAAGACCAAAAGTAGAGGCCATAAATATAAGAACCACTAATTTGTTCAATATACCTTTTTTGTGGTGTATATCAATGATTTAGATTTGAATATAGGGAATATGATTAAGAAGTTTGCTGTCGACACTAAAACTGGCTGTGTGGTTGATAATGGAGAGTCATGGACTGCAGGAGGATATCAATCTACTAGTTAGGTGGGCAGAGCAGTGGCAAATGGAATTTAATTCAGAGAAGTGAGAGGTAATGCACTTTGGGAGGGCTAATAAGGAAAGGGTATACACATTAAGCAGTAGGCCACTTAATAGTGTAGATGAACAAAGGGACCTTGGTGTGCTTGTCCACAGATCCCTGAAAGTAGGTCAGGTGGATAAGGTGGTTAAGAAGGAATATGGAATGCTGGCCTTTATTAGCCGAGGCACAGAATACAAGAGCAGGGAGGTTATGCTTAAATTGTATAATACTTTGATTCGGCCACAGCTGGAGTACTGCATGCAGCTCTGGTCGCCGTATTATTAGGAAGGACGTGATTGCACTGGAGAGGGTGCAGAGGAGGGTGCCTGGAATGGAGAATCTTAGATTGGGTAGGCTGGGTTTGTTCTCATTTGAACAGAGGCGGTTGAGAGGAGACCTAGTGAGGTGTACAACATTTTGAGGGGCCTGATTATAGTGGATAGCAAGAGCCTATTTCCACTGTTGGAGAGGTCAATTACGACGGGCATAGTTTTAAGATGGTTGGTGGAAGGTTGAGGGGATTTGAGGGGGGTTTCTTCACGCAGAGGATTGTGGGGGTCTGAAACTTGCTGCCTGGAAGGGTGGTGAATGCAGAAACGCTCACATTTAAAAGGTGCTTTGATGTGCACTTAAAATGCCGTCACCCACAGGGTTACGGACCAAGAGCTGGTAATTGGGATTAGACTGGATAACCTCTTGTTGGCCAGTGCATATATGATGGTAAGTACTGCAGGGAATCAAATATGGCCAGGGTGATCCCCTGGACTAGTTTCAGTCACCTGGATGGGTCAGAAAGGAATTTACACAGATTTTTCCCAATTGGCCTGGGTTTTTCCCTCCAGTTGGTGTGGGAGTGTAGAATGTTTCAGTGTAAGGGGTGTCGCAGTTGTGTGGGGCGGACTGGTTGGGTTGAGTGCTCTTTACCTTTCCGCCATTATTCATAGGTTTACATGTAATTAAAAGGGCTGCTGACCGAAGGCAGTGCGGCTCTGTCAGCCGGCACGG
The DNA here is from genome assembly GCF_044704955.1 of Pristiophorus japonicus. NCBI lineage: Eukaryota > Metazoa > Chordata > Chondrichthyes > Pristiophoridae > Pristiophorus > Pristiophorus japonicus. Next base: position 147,430,336 of record NC_091987.1, on the reverse strand, counting down.
ACACGATGGGCGGAAATGGCCTCCTTCTGCACTGTAAATGTCTCTTTCTATAAGAAATTCAGGAGAAACTACTTGACCCAAAGAGTGACAAGAATTTGGAATGCACTATCACAAGGTAGTTGAGACAAGTAGCAGAGATGCATTTAAGGGGAAGCTAGATAAGCAAACGAGGGAGAAAGGAATAGAAGGATATGCCAATAGGGTTAAATGAAGTGGGGTGGGAGCTAGCTCGTGTGGAGCATAGATGCCGGCATAGATCAGTTGGGCCGAATGGCCTGTTTCTGTGCTACAGACAAGCTGTAATTCTGACGCTCAAGGAGCCCTGAAGTATTCCAAAGTAAAACCTCTATCGATCTGGATGAGCCCTCAGCTGCCATGGACAACAGAAGCTATAAATCCTGGTCACCAATGTATCCAGCTTTTGAGGTCCCTCAAATGACAGGACTAGATTGCACTTCGAAAACACAGGGATTCGATTGTCCAGGACTAGGATCCTGGGTGGCAGCATTCCCATGCCCGGACAACACCTGGAATAGCAATCGGAATAATGTACAGCAGGTCAACTGGGTAAACCACTAGGTTTGGTCTAGCTTGGCTTGTTTCACATGTCAGCCTAGATCCCCTTGCAGCAGTCTAGAGGGAAGTAGACCTGGCAAATCTTGCAAAGTTGGAGCTTTGAAGAAAATTACCCCATGTGCACAATCAAAAGCTACAACCTTCAATCCCAATTATGTAGAGTATAATGAACATGTTGGCTCACTGATTGAATGAATGGTCTTCTTGCACATTGTCATGACTCCCTTCCTCAAAGTCCACCTCCCCATTGCAGGTCAGGGGTGAACCAATTCTGCAGTGGTCCTCTGTAGTGCAGCAAGACAGGAAGGTGCCAAATTAATCCCTTCATTTCTTTGAATAACATGGGAACCAATCCTGACAAGTATATGCAGAGAATCAAGTACCAAATTTGGCAGGTGGATGCACTGCACTTCGAAAATAGACATCTCCAGCAACTGTTATCTCGGCCAGCAATGGTGAGGAATTTACAGCATATACAAGTGTTTCAGGTCTTTTTACTGAGCAGAGTTTTTACATGCTGTCAAACCGCATCATGCAACTGGAATAAAATGTACAGCTATTAGTTGGTCCTGAGTTTACACCCAGGGAAGTACCAGTCAATCCAGAGTGCTGACTGGAATATGAACAAGCTAAAAGCTAATTATGGCAGTCAAACAAGCAAAGGTGTCATTGACATGTAATGGGAAGGTGAAGTTGTGGCATCCATGGGAAAGGGAAGGTTGGATATACAAGGCAAACTCTAGGAAGCTCTATAAATGGGAGGTTCAGGCAGCCACACAAAGCGCTGTTTGTTGCTGACTTGCATTATAAAGGACATCCTCCCTCCCCCATTTAAATTATAAAAACCCCAAGAACAAAATAAGACCAACTAGTGAATATGCTCAGTAACGTAGAACATTTGTCTTTCCTCTGTATCCTGGATGCCTTTTACACATCACTGGGAGGGATGCAGGAAAGAGAAGGGGGCAGAGGAAAGAGATGAGAGTACATCAAAAGTTTACCACCCAACGAAAATATGACTGGGCACTCGCCCACCGAATGATTTCCACAGCCTACTCAACACCAGATGCTGAATACCTCATGAACTACACCATCCAGCTTCTAAATATGCCCATTTTAACAAGACCCTGAAACAATTCCAGTATTGATAATGGCACTGTATACAGCAAAATAATCATTTAATGGCCTGTATTTTACAGCAATAACTATCAGTGCTCACCATTAAGGGTAAATCGGACAGCAACTTCCGGCGCCCAAACGTGCGCAGGTAAACATGGAATTCAAGAAGTTGCAGTCTGACTTTCTGTTTTAATTCGTTCTCGGGATGTGGGCGCGGCTGGCAAGGCCAGCATTTATTACCCGTTCCAAGTTGAGATTGAACAACTGAGTGGCTTGTTGGGCCATTTCAGAGGGTAGTTAAGAGTCAACCACATTGTTGTCATATGGAGTCACGTATAGGCCAGACAGGGTAAGGACAGTAGATTCCCTTCCCTAAAGGACATTAGTGAACCAGATGGGTCTTGACAACAATCTTGTAGCTTCATGGTCACCATTACCGATACTAGTTTTCTTTTTAAAGTTACAGATTTATTCAATTAACCAAATTTAAATTCTCCAGCTGCCATGGTGGGATTTGAACTCATGTGCTGGATCATTAGTCCAGGCCTCTGGATTACTATTCCAGTAAGATAGCAACTATGCTATTGTTCCCTCTGCTCTTCCACAAGCTTCACTCAAACAGTATCTCACCGATAGACTCTGCACTCATACACATGAAGGGCGCGGTACTTACCCACCAGATACCCACTAAATATGCCAGTTGGTCTTGTTTTGTTCACTAGTTGGTCTTATTTTGTTCTTGTGGTTTTTATAATTTAAATGCATTGACTGATACTTACTTCCCTGGGTGCTAACTCGGAACCAACGAACAGCTGTCCATTCAAGTGTAACTGAATTTTTAACGGTGCAATAAAATCTTAATTACTGCCAAACCACCTATCTGGCACTGAACATTTATTTTTACAAGTGGTGTCTCATGCCATCAGATTTTAATTATTGTTGGAAATTTTAAAAATTAAATTACTTTATTTAAAATGTTTTCTGTGTGTCTCTTATCTCTCAATCCCATCTTTCTTTCTCCCTCTTTATTTGGCTTTCTGTACATTATTTTACACAATTAAATATTCTAACTTACACTTCCTGGTTTAGACTGTGTGCCTCAGTAAGGATTCTTTAATCCGATTGGTTGAAGAGACACACTGTTGCTTATCCTGTTCACACATGCCCCAAATACCCTGTAGAGTACGCCATTTTGACTGTCTGATAACAGCAAATCGCAATGTAAAAGCCCACAAGTCTGTGAGCAGCTGCAAACGTAATGAACAATTGCCATTTGTTCGCTGCTGACCGCAAAATCTGGGTCATTAACACAGATAGCAATAGTCTTCAACATTTCAAGCAGTTTTGCTCTTTTAGACTATTTACAAACTTAGCAAGCACTAACGTGGGAGGGGGGGAAATTATTTTTTGCATCGAACACACTGTAAATAACTTATTGTCATCAGCGTTGAAGTGCACATTTACTGTAGAGTAATCGCTAACGCACATTATTTAGGAATTGCCACTGTTCTGAATGATGAATTGCAAGCCTGTAGTTTGACCAAACAGGATCACTGCACGAGTGAGAGAGAGAGAGAGAGAGAGAGAGAGAGAGAGAGAGAGAGAGAGAGAGAAAAAGATTACGCACATGTCATTTAGATAGGAATACTTATGATCATCATCTGCCCTCCAATAAGCTCACTTACTTTTTCCTGTCATTAGGCAATATTGGCTTCAGGAGATTTGTGTATAGCATTTAAATCCCCCTTGCACAGAAACTTGGCAGGACTTCAGTCCCTGCTGTTCTAGACTTTTAAGAAGTAAAACTCTGCACTGAAATTATAGCCACACAACGGAGGGTTGCTACATATACCCAATTCCTACTCCTTGGAAACAGCACTGGTCTTTGTGGTAGATAGGTAAATATAGGACCAAAACAGATTGCGCATCCATTTACCTGAAGCATCCCATAAACTACCACTCAATTGCTCAGTCACTAATATCCATTCCAATTCTCCCACACTCACTGCTCTTTCTCAAGGTTCAATGTAAACTGTGTCCCTCCCTCTTCTAAGATTGAGCCCCTCCCCTGGTTCAAGTATATTCTCAGGGTTCAGTTCATCGATTCAAGAACCACCGCAAAAGCTTGTATAACATTTCCCCCCCCCCCCCCCCCCCCCCCCGGAGTCTGCTCTTCTCCACAGTAACCAATCCTGGATTCATCCACCTCTCCTCATAGCTCAGGTTACTTAACCAACTATCAGTTTGCTAGCCCTTTAACTGTACTGTCTCCAATGCCTGGATATTCTTGCTGAAAAGTAATATCCAGACTGTACAGAGTATCTTGTCCAGATTCATCTTAGAAGGTGGCAGCACCAGTTAACAAAGCGGTTAATAAAGCATATGGGGTCCTGAGCTTTCTAAATAGAGGCATAGAGTACAAACACCAGGAAGTGATGCTAAACCTGCATAAAACACGAGTTCGGCCCCAGCTGCTGTAGTGTGTCCAATTCTGGGCACCACACTTTAGGAAGGACATGAAGGCTTTGGAGGGGGTCCGGAAGAGATTTACTAGAATGGTTCCAGGGATGAGGAACTTCAGTTGTGTGGATAGACTGAAGCAGCTCAGGTTGTTCTCTTTTTGAGAGCAGAGAAGGCGAAGAGGAGATTTGAGAGGTGTTTAACATAATGAAGGATTTAGATAGAGGAAATAAAGAGAAACTGTTTCCAATGGCAGAAGGGTCGATAACCAGAGGGCACAGATTTAAGGTGATTGGTAAAAGAACCAAAGGCATAATGAGGACAAACCTTTTTGCGGGAAGAGTGGTTACAATTTGGAATACACTGCCTGATGAATACAGATTCAATTGTAGCTTTCAAAAGGGTACTGGATAAATACCTGAAGGATAAAATATTGCAGGGATATGGGGAAGAGCAGGGGAGTGGGACTAACTGGATTACTTTTTGAAAGAGCTGGCAGAGTTCATGGGCCAAATGGCCTCCTTCTTTGCTTCTATGATTCCCACTTAAAAGGATTTATTGCTCTATTTTATCCAGCTATTCATTGTTGTACAACGGCTCCACACTGCGCCGTTAATCTTCAGTGAGCTATCCACCAATATCCCCAGGTCCCTTATGGTGCTTTCTGTAGCCTACAGCCATTTAGTTTATTTGCCAACCATTGTTCCTCCTATTAATATTTCCCAAGAAGTGCTAAATAACTGGAGAGAGCTGTACTCTCCTAAAGATAAACACAAACAACTCAGCAAGTCAAAGGGTATTTCAGTTAGTTAAACTGTAAACTCAGTACTTGATTAGATTTTAAAAATTATCCAGTACAGAAGATGAAAGCACATTAGGTTACTTTTGAAACACCAAGTACATCTCTCCCAATTGACCTCAGAACTGACAAAAGTCAAATTAATTTTCTTTTTACCAACATCTAAGTGAGCTTTTGCTATATTTTGTGGAGGCGATCAGTAGTAGGGGTTAATTTTAAATCTTCCATCTTGAGAGAGAGAGAGAGAGAGAGAGCAAACGATAGGACCAAATATGTTACTTACCCCCTTTTTATCAATGGTTTCATAGCTGACTGAAAAGTTAGCTGAGAATTCAGCCAACAAACATGTATTATTTCCAGCTTTCACCTCAAATCTTCTTGTTAATGCAACCTGTACAAAACCTGCATAAAGAAAATTATGTAATAAAAAAATGGACAATTTTGAAACACTCAACAGAAGGTGACATCTGGAAACACTTGACAGAAGGTAACGGCTAGATACTCGGGTCTGCCATAGATACCCACGGTTCAGTAGCACCAGTCACTCCAGCAGACTCAGCATTTATTTTTAAAGGGTGGTGACTCTCACTCCCCTCTTATCCACTTGAATGAGTGTACCCCAGCAACATTGCATCTCCTTATGACCTGAATCAGGTATTTGTTTATTTCATATGACTGCTTCTTCAATCTCTTCAAAGAACATAAGAACATAAGAACATAAGAATTAGGAACAGGAGTAGGCCATCTAGCCCCTCGAGCCTGCTCTGCCATTCAAAAAGATCATGGCTGATCTAGCCGTGGACTCAGCTCCACTTACCCGCCCGCTCCCCATAACCCTTAAGTCCCTTATTGGTTAAAAATCTATCAATCTGTGATTCGAATACATTCAATGAGCTAGCCTCAACTGCTTCCTTGGGCAGAGAATTCCACAGATTCACAAACCTCTGGGAGAAGAAATTCCTTCTCAACTCGGTTTTAAATTGGCCCCCCCATATTTTGAGGCTGTGCCCCCTAGTTCTAGTCTCCCCGACCAGTGGAAACAACCTCTCTGCCTCTATCTTGTCTATCCCTTTCATGATTTTAAATGTTTCTATAAGATCACCCCTCATCCTTCTGAACTCCAACAAGTAAAGACCCAGTCTACTCAATCTATCATCATAAGGTAACCCCCTCATCTCCGGAATCAGCCTAGTGAATCGTCTCTGTACCCCCTCCAAAGCTAGTATATCCTTCCTTAATTAAGGTGACCAAAACTGCATGCAGTACTCCAGGTGTGGCCTCAGCAATACCCTGTACAGTTGCAGCAGGACCTCCCTGCTTTTGTACTCCATCCCTCTCGCAATGAAGGCCAACATTCCATTCGCCTTCCTGATTACCTGCTGCACCTGCAAACTAACTTTTTGGGGAGCGGGTAGGTCTGAGGGCCTCCTCGTAGGACTGCTCCTGGGCACGGCCAAGGGTGTCATCAGCCGATCCAGGCAGCGGGCAGTCGAGGGGGTCGTTCAGCCAGACTGCCTGCCTCTCTTCCGTGCATACATCCGGTCCAGGGTGTCCCTGGAGATGGAGCACGCGGTGTCCACCGGTGCGCTCGTGGCCTTCCGCGAGAGGTGGGCACCGGAGGGACTGGAGTGCATCATCACGCCCGGCAACCAAATTTTAATTTGATTTTATGTTTTTAAGTTAATTTGTTTTAATTGCCGGTGCTTTTAGTGTCCCCCTCCCCTTTTATAGGGGGCACTTGGAGAAAAAATATGTTTTTGTGCCCAAAAAAAACCACAAAAAAAAAAATAAAAGGGCCTGTAAATGTTTGGTGTTTCCCCCAGATCGGGGGGGGCACGGTTTAATGTTTTTTGTTTACTCCCAAAAAGAGTTTCATGCACAAGGACCCTCAGGTCCCTCTGCACCGCAGCATGTTGTAATTTCTCCCCATTCAAATAATATTCCCTTTTACTGTTTTTTTTTCCCTCCCAAAGTGGATGACCTCACATTTTCCGACATTGTATTCCATCTGCCAAACCTTAGCCCATTCGCTTAACCTATCTAAATCTCTTTGCAGCCTCTCTGTCTCCTCTACACAACCCGCTTTCCCACTAATCTTTGTGTCATCTGCAAATTTTGTTACACTACACTCTGTCCCCTCTTCCAGGTCATCTATGTATATTGTAAACAGTTGTGGTCCCAGCACCGATCCCTGTGGCACACCACTAACCACCGATTTCCAACCCGAAAAGGATCCATTTATCCCGATTCTCTGCTTTCTGTTGGCCAGCCAATTCTCGATCCATGCTAATACATTTCCTCTGACTCCGCGTACCTTTATCTTCTGCAGTAACCTTTTGTGTGGCACCTTATCGAATGCCTTTTGGAAATCTAAATACACCACATCCATCGGTACACCTCTATCTACCATGCTCGTTATATCCTCAAAAAATTCCAGTAAATTAATTAAACATGATTTCCCCTTCATGAATCCATGTTGTGTCTGCTTGATTGCACTATTCCTATCTAGATGTCCCACTATTTCTTCCTTAATAATAGCTTCAAGCATTTTCCCCACTACAGATGTTAAACTAACCGGCCTATAGTTACCTGCCTTTTGTCTGCCCCCTTTTTTAAAAACAGAGGCGTTACATTAGCTGCTTTCCAATCCGCTGGTACCTCCCCAGAGTCCAGAGAATTTTGGTAGATTATAACAAATGCATCTGTTATAACTTCCGCCATCTTTTTTAATACCCTGGGATGCATTTCGTCAGGACCAGGGGACTTGTCTACCTTGAGTCCCATTAGCCTGTCCAGCACTACCTCTCTAGTGACAGTGATTGTCTCAAGGTCCTCCCTTCCCACATTCCCGTGACCAGCAATTTTTGGCATGGTTTTTGTGTCTTCCACTGTGAAGACCGAAGCAAAATAATTGTTTAAGGTCTCAGCCATTTCCACATTTCCCATTATTAAATCCCCCTTCTCATCTTCTAAGGGGCCAACATTTACTTTAGGCACTCTCTTCCGTTTTATATATCGGTAAAAGCTTTTACTATCTGTTTTTATGTTTTGCGCAAGTTTACGTTCGTAATCTATCTTTCCTTTCTTTATTGCTTTCTTAGTCATTCTTTGCTGTCGTTTAAAATTTTCTCAATCTTCTAGTTTACCACTAACCTTGGCCACATTATACGCATTGTTTTTTAAATTTGATCCTCTCCTTTATTTCCTTGGTTATCCACAGCCGATTATCCCTTCTCTTACCACCCTTCTTTTTCACTGGAATATATTTTTGTTGAGCACTATGAAAGAGCTCCTTAAAAGTTCTCCACTGTTCCTCAATTGTGCCACCGTTTAGTCTGTGTTCCCAGTCTACTTTAGCCAACTCTGCCCTAATCCCACTTTAGTCCTCTTTGTTTAAGCATAGTATGCTCGTTTGAGACACTACTTCCTCACCCTCAATCTGTATTACAAATTCAACCATACTGTGATCACTCATTCCGAGAGGATCTTTTACTAGGAGATCGTTTATTATTCCTGACTCATTACACAGGACCAGATCTAAGATAGCTTGCTCCCTTGTAGGTTCTGTAACATACTATTCTAAGAAACAATCCCGTATGCATTCTATGAATTCCTCCTCCAGGCTACCCCGTGCGATTTGATTTGACCAATCGATATGTAGATTAAAATCCCCCATGATTACTGCCGTTTCTTTTTCCCATGCCTCCATTATTCCCTTGATTATTGTCCGCCCCACTGTGAAGGTAAACAGAGTTAACATTTGGCAAAGCATGATACGTATTAAGCTCCTTTATTTCATAGCAAGCAAGCGTACAGAGCATTAGTGAATTGTCTTCCATGACTTAAATAGGTTTTTTGCTACTCCAGAATTTCTGACTTCAAACCTCCCTGAAATATTTGCAGTTCTCTTCAAAACTGACTGCCCCAAGTCTGCCCAGTTCAAAAAGCCCGTCTCTGCCTGTGTCCCTCTTTCCTTTTTATCCTCACCTTCAGAGAAACAGCAATCAAAAAAGCTAATGGAATGTTGGCCTCGATCTCAAGTGGGAGAAAGTTATGCTTTAGTAGTATCGAGCCTTGGTCAGATCCCATCGTGAGTACTGCACTGCACCTCAAGGAGGATATATTGGCCTTGGTGGGGGCACAGCGCAGATTCACCGGAATGATACCGGGGCTTAGACAGTAAAATTACGAGGGCAGGATGTGTAAACGTGGCTTGTATTTCCTTGAATATAGTAGATTGAGAGGTGATGTGAGCGAGGTGTTGAAAATGTTAAAAGGATTCAATAGGGTAGTTACACAGAAACTATTTCCTACGAAGGGAGCATCATGAATGAGGAGACAATCTTAAAATTAGAGCCAGGCCATTTAGGAGGGAAATCAAGAAGCACTTTTTCCATACAAAGGGCAGCAGAAATTTGGAATTCTCTCCCCAAAAGGCTGTGGATGCTGGGACACTGGAACCTTCAAGACAGAGATCGATAGATTTTGTAGGCTAGGGTATCAAGGAATATGGAGCCATGATGGGTAGATGGTGTTGAGATACAGATCAGCCATGATCTAACTGAATGATGGAGCAGGCACAGGGGGCTGAATGGCCTATTCCTGTTCCTATAATCAATTGTCTATCCAACACAGTGGATCTGAAGTGTTTTTTCATTTACCCAGACAAGTGAAGGAATCACGTGTAGTGTTTGGGTAAAACTACTTTCTATCGGTGCCTTATTTTATAAAAATGAGAATATTCTTTGCTTAAAAAAAAATCCTGTGTAAAGTCCAAAGATTCCCAAATGTGACAGTAATGCTCAACAGAAGACAATACCTCAAAGCACTACTCTACAGCAAGTAATACCTTGAAAAATAATGTGAATCAAAAGATATATAGGTGAGAAACAAGATACAAATGAAAAAGACTGAAACAAAACTTGCATGGAAGGCTAGTCACAGCAACTTCCTTGCAGAGACTGTCACCCCTACAAAAGGTGAACAATTTGTACATGTATAGTGCCTTTAACAGAGATCCAAAGGCAGTTTACAAGGGAGAAATGGTTAAGAGATTGCAAAGTTTGAGGACTTTACAGGTGCAGAAGAGAAGCAAAGCAGAGGGATTTAGCGACAGTTCCAAAGAGTAGGTCAAACAAAGCTGATGACTGTGTTGCAAATGGTAGAGCGGAGGCCAGAATCTGTAGACTGAAGAGCACAGGTTAGGATGGAGCACTGGATGAGGTTGAACATGTCAGGACTTATAACTGAGGTTGAGGATTTTAAATTTATATGTTGGAAGATAGAAGAATCTGTAGACTGAAGAGCACAGGTTAGAATGGAGCACTGGATGAGGTTGAACATGTCAGGACTTATAACTGAGGTTGAGGATTTTAAATTTATATGTTGGAAGATAGGGAGTGACAGCCAAGGATCACTGCAGGATGCAGGCAGTAGAGTTTTGCATGAACTGCAGTTTTAGTGAGAAAGGCACTGGAAAGGTAGAACCTGGAGATAACAAAAGCATGGATGAACATTGCAACAATATTAGAGGTAAAAGTGGTCTTGGTGATGGATAAAACACAGTTTGTTCAAGATCAAACAGGTTTTGTACCATTTGACTCAGCCTGAGTAACCAGCTGGGAAGAGGGAGTGGAATTAGCATCCAAGTAGAATTTTTGGCAGATGCTGAATAAGCTGGCTTTAATCTTCCCAATGCTTAATTGGAGGAAGCTCTGGCTCATCCATGACTTGATAACTATGCCTATGGACAATGTTACTGACAATGACAACAATTATGCAGACATTATCACCTAAACCATGTCTGAGAACTATTTTTCTCTTGCTTGTAAGGAGTGGAGAATTAGCTCCAACATCCTGCAGTCATAACTTTTTCCTGGGATTCTAGAAAGCATTAATGGAAGGAGTTTGTCTCACGAGAAACTTCTGAAAATCTGCAATTCACATTCCTGCAATCTGAGCTTCCTACGGAAATAAGCACCGAATACACCCGCAATAAGGGTGCCCCAAGTAGGTCAAGAGATCAAAGGAATTAACTTTCCTTGCATGACTTCTTGGATGATTTCAAAATTTTGCTTGCATGATTTCAAAATTTGCAGATGACGCAAAACTCAGAAATGTAGTAAACAATGAGGATATTAATAGACGTCAGGAGGACATAGATTGGTGAAATGGGCAGATGAAATTTAACGGAGAGAAGTGTTAAGTAACACATTTTGGAATGAAGGATACAAAGACAATACAAGCTAAAATGGTACAATTCTAAAGGGGTGCAGGAACAGAGAGACGCAAGAATGTATGTACAGAAATCTGGTGGCAGGACAAGTTGGGAAGCTGTTAAAAAAGCATATGAACATAAGAAATAGGAGCAGGAGTAGGCCATACGGCTCTTTGAGCCTGCTCCGCCATTTAATAAGATCATGGCTGATCTGATCATGGACTCAGCGCCACTTCCCCGCCCGCTCCCCATAACCCCTTATTCTCTTATCGTTTAACGGTCCTTGGCTTTAGTATTAGAGGTATAGAGTTCAAAAGCAAGGAAGTTATGCTAAACCTTAAAACACTGGTTAGGCCGCAGCCAGAGTATCATGTCCAATTCTGCGCTTTTGGAAAAATGTCAAGGCCTTGAGAGGCTGCAGAACGTAAGAACATAACAATTAGCAGGAGTAGGCCATACTCAAGCCTGCTCAGCCATTCAATATGACAGATCTTCGACCTCAACTCCACATTCCTGTCCTGTCATGCCCATATCCCTAGATTCCTCAAGTCCAAAAATCTAGCTGTTTCAGCCTCGAATATACTTAACGATTCAGCATCCACAGCTCTTTGGGACAGAGGATTCCAAAGATTCTCAACCCTGAGTGAAGAAATTACTCATCTCAGTCTTAAAAGGCCCACCCCCTTATCAGACTATGCCCCTTAGTTCTAGACTCTCCAGCCAGCATCTGTCCTGTCAATTCCCCTCAGAATCTTAAATGTTTCAATGAGATCACCCCTCATTCTTCTAATCTCCAGACAGCGTAGGCCCAATCTACCCAATCTCTCCTCACAGGACAACCCTCATCCTAGGAATGAAATCTAGTGAACTTTTGTTGCACTGACTCCAAGGTAAGTACATCCTTTCTTAGATAAGGGAGACCAAAACTGTGCACAGTACTCCAGGTATGGTCTCACTGAACAATTGCAGCAAGACTTCCTTACTTTTGTAGTCCAACCCTCACTATAAAGGCCATTTACCTTCCTAACTGCTTGCTGTACCTGTACGCTAACTTTGTGTTTCTTGTACTAGGACACCTAAATCATGAAGGGGTCAGGAGAAACTGTTTCCAGTAGCAGAAGGATCAGTATCTGTTTTTAGAAAGGGTTGCAAGCCCTACTTGCTCCAAAGCAGAGCTGTGTGAAGAACGATTCGGAAATGCTTCCTCCCCGTCGGGAAATTGAAACCCAGTCTCCCGCGTGATAGGCGGGGATACTCACCACTATACTCACGAGGTATTGGATCAGTAACCAGAGGACACAGATGTACGGTAATTGGCAAACAAACCAGAGGCGACATGAGGGGAAAAATATTTACGCAGCGAGTTGTGATGATCTGGAATGCACTCCCTGAAAGGGTGGTGGAAACAGATTCAATAGCAACTTTCAAAAGGGAATTGGATACTTGAAAGGGAAAAATGTGCAGGGCCATGGGGAAAGAGCAAGGGCGTGGGTCTAATTAGATAGCTCTTCAAAAGAGCCAGCACAGGCAATATGGACCAAATGGCCTCCTTCTATCATTCTATGAAGTCAGGTTTAATTGAGGATAGGCAGACTATTCCCAAGCACTTCTAAACACGGAAGTTCTCCAAATATACAATAGCGATTCCAGAAAGCACCAAGTCCACATTGGATGGTGGTCCTTAAGGATGCCACTGGAGGCACAATGATGAAGTAGTTGAAGGATGAATTCTGAAAAAAGTTCTGAAAATTACTCCTTCAGAGACAGGATATTCTATAAACCCTGCTTAATGCAGTCTGTCCAAGGACAATAAATCGACACAACTATACTGTGTCACTTTTTGAAAAGGCTCAAGTACTTTGACTGAAGTAGTTAAATCAAGCGTACATAACTGACGGCTCGTACCATGCAGTGCTTGATCGGGACACGATTTCTGCCCTTTGTGCTACATTTTTAAAAATAGTGATGGAATTCTGATTGAAACAAGTAACTTCCGTGAGAAACAATGACTGGAACACTAGTTTTAGGTCTATTGAGTTTCAGTTCTATCAGCAGTGCTGGAGAATGAAGGAAACCTTTCAACATTTAACAGTGACGGTAGCAAGCCGAAGATTTTATGGTAGAGATTTTTACTTTAACAGACCAAATTAAATAAAGGTGGTTAAATATTTTAAAAGAAAAGTTATGTTGCATTACGGTAGCATATAAGTTATGAATGTGGCCCCAACTCAATAGTGTCAAGCACTGCATTATTCCTTTCAATGTACATGCCAATTAGAACTTTTGTAAATTGTATAAAATAGTTGGGAGTTTTTTTTGGAGAGATTACAGTGCAGATTCTGACAAGTAGAAAGTGATATACGTATGGTGGACATTAGTGCAAGACTGCTGAAAATGGGGACAAGATATGCTGTGGGAAAAGCAAACGAACAGTATAGGGTTAAAATTCAAAACATGGCAATTCTTAAGACAGAAGCTTCTATTTCAAAGACTGCAAGCCTGATGGAACAAGATAATACTGCTTCTGTTGTCATTGATTGATTTACAGTGATTGCGAATCCAAGTCAGAAACATTGCAGGAGAAAACCATAATAGATAGTCCATTTTTGTCTGATTTCACTTCTGTAAAGCGCCAAGGGGTGATTTTCTACGTTAGTGGGTGCTATCTAAATACAAGTTGTGGTTGTCAAAGCCTTATTCACCTTTCTGGAGTCTCATCGGTACTCTCTCAGTTACTGACAGTCACAAGTATGATCAAAACTCCCATTAATTTAGCATGGATCACATCAAAATATGCAATTTGTATGGCCATTTAACTGATGCGATTTATCCACTCACACCAAACTAAGTTGTCATATTATACAACTCCATAACTTGCCATAATCGAAGAATTCTTCTAAATTTACCATTTCACACTTGCAAGATTCTAAGTCCAGAAGTCACAGTTTAGCTAGCTCATCAAGATAAACCTCACACGTAAGCATGAGGCTGACCATATCCCACTCGTGATTTCTGTGCTTGTGAAATAGCGGCTTGGTGTCCCTTATGGAGAAATTTCTCATGTTTGGCCAAGACCTTCCATACTTTAAACTAATAATTGTACACTCAAGCCCGACAAGATCTGTTAACAAATGCTCAGCTTCTTGAATCTACATTTTACAGAACTATAGGCTTTTGCAACACCAATAACCATTTTCACAATGCCCTTAGCAGAGAAAGTGGGCAGCAAATGAATTCAAAAACATAAGATAAAAAAAGGACAATCAACTTACCATAAAATACAAAAGAGCACAAAGAGAGGGAGGCAGGGACGGACAACCGGCAGGAGAAGAGGAAGGGTCGAGGAGGAAAGAACGAGCAGGGGCAGGGAGTGAGGGGGTAGAAGAGCATGGAGGGATGGGATGTGGAAGTGGGGAGTGAAGAAAGAGACAAGAGCGCGAGCGAGAAAGAGCACTTGAGTAAGCAAGAGAAAGATGAAGGGGGAGAGAGAGAAAAAAAAAGATTGGTCGAGAGATAGCCCCACACTGACCAGATCCAGAATACACCAGGCAGGGGGTAAAGATTAATCCTATGGCAGATTCATCAGGTAGGTGGCAAGGTTACCTTGCTACCACGGCTCAGATTAAGCCAGGGGTTACCCACCCCAGCTCAGATTACACTGGGGAGGGGGGGTGAGGGTTACCCACCCCGGCTCAGATTATACTGGGGTGGGGGGGGGGGTGAGGGTTACCCACCCCAGCTCAGATTACATTGGGGGGTGAGGGTTACCTCCCCTACTCAATACTTTACTTCCAATTTCCACCCTTCCCTCACTTTCACATGGCACACCTGACTCTTCCCTTCCTCCACTTTTGGGGATGGGCTACCGACCAATATCCACTATAAGCTCACCCACGGTTACCTTGAATACACTCCCTCCCACCCTATTTCTTGCAAGGACTCCATTCCATTCTCCTCGTTTCCCGATCTGTCACATCTGTTCGGACGATGCCACCTTCGACACCAGTACATCCAATTGGTCTTCCTTTTTCTTCATGCAAGTGCAGGAGATGCAACACCTGCCCTTTTACTTCTTCCCTTCCCACCGTTCAGGGCCCCAAACACTCCTTCCAGGTGAAACAGCGATTTATTTGTACTTGTTTCAATTTAGTATACTGTATTCGCTGCTCACAATGTGGTCTCCTCTACATTGGGGAGACCAAATGCAGATTGGGTGACCACTTTGCAGAACGCCTCCGCTCAGTCCGCAACTTGACACCTGTCACTTTAATTCTCTGCTCCACTCCCACTGACCTCCTGCACTGTTCCAATGAAGCCTAATGCAAGCTCGAGTAACAGCACCTTGCCTTTCGATCAGACACTTTACAGTCTTCTGCTCTCAACATAGAATTCAACAATTACAGACCATAACTTCGGCCCATATTTTATCAGATGGCAGCTGTTGATTCTGTCATTCCCATTTATATCTCTTTTAGACTCATTTTTGTTCTTTACTTGCCCTATTACGATCGCCTTTTGCCTCGCACCATCATCCCTTTTGTCATTTAATGAATCCTGGTTTCCACTTGATCACAGACTGTTTTTTCCTGCCTCTGCACTCACTTAAAACCTATTACATCTCTAATTTTTTCCAGTTCTGACGAAGGGTCGTCAACCTGAAACGTTAACTCTGTCTCTACAGATGCTGCCTTACCAGCTGAGTGTTTCCAGCATTATTTGTTTCTATTTCAGATCAAAGCAGCAGCAGCAATTTTCATTTTTGTTTTTGCCAGGGTAAAATTACACTAGGGGGCAAAGGTCACCCCACAATCAAGCATGAGCACATCTGTTCTCTTCCCCCGCACACCCACCCCAAAAAGGGGGTTGGGTGATTATCCCTTTTTATAGAGGTTGAGTAGACTAGACCTATGCTCTCTAGAGTTTAGAAGAATGAGGGGTGATCTGATTGAAACATACAAAATTCTTACAGGGCTTGACAGGGTCGATGCAGGGAGGATGTTTCCTCTGGTTGGGGAGTCTAGAACCAGGGGTCACAGTCTTAGAATAAGGGGTCAGCCATTAAGGGTGAGGAGGAACTTCTTCACTCAGAGGGTGGTGAACCTGTGGAATTCTCTATCCGAGGATTGGGGAGGCGCAGTCTTTTGAGTATATTCAAGACAGAGGTGGATATTAAGGATCTTGATGACTGCGGAGTAGTGCTATGTGGCGAGGACAGGCTAGTGGAGGACCTTTGTGTTACGGATATTTAGCGTAAGGCCGCCAAAGACCACCCTGTGGACAAAGTGCATCCGGGAGGGCGCTGAGCACCTAGAGTCTCATCGCTGAGAGCATGCAAAAATCAAGCGCAGGCAGCGGAAAGAGCGTGCGGCAAATCTGTCCCACCCTCTCTTTCCCTTAACGACTATCTGTCCCACTGTGACAGGGACTGTGGTTCTCGTATTGGATTGTTCAGCCACCTAAGGACTCGTTTTAAGAGTGGAAGCAAATCTTCCTCGAATCCGAGGGACTGCCTATGATGATGATATTCCAGATCCCGAACTACATCCTGAAGGGTGGAAGATGTCGGTGCGTGGATTTTTAAAAAAATGTGTGGTGGCCGTTGCACACCAGCCACCACACGGGCTTGACAGAGCTAGGCCTTAAGGATTAACCAAGACGACTGGAGACCTGCTCTGCTACACAGACCTAGTGAGCACATATATCGGAGTGTGGGCTGGACCGTGCTGCCCCTGAGCCCTCGCCTCTTGTGGGGTCTTTTTAACCCCCCCACCCCCCACAGCTTGCCAATTTTCTCCTCTCCCCCAAGATGCAGTCTCCCTCGCTGGACTGAGGTTTCTCAGGTACCAGCCTGTTGTGCTGCGCCTCACCTTCATTTATGTTCAAGACGGAGGTTAAGCTCAATGCTCGAGGAACAGCACCTCATCGCTCGAGGAACAGCACCTCATCTTTCGATTAGGCACTTTGCAGCTTTTTGGACTCAACATAGATTTTAACAATTTCAAACCATAACCTCTGCCCTTATTTTTTTTCTTTCTCACGGCAGCTGTTGATTCTGCCATCTCCATTTACACCCTATCGAGACTAATCTTTTGTTTCTTAACTTGTCCCATTACCATCTCCTTTTGCCTTGCAGCATCATCCCCTTTGTCTCTTAATCTCTTCTGCCTTCCATCCTATCACAGACCTTCCATTTTGTTCCTTCTCCTCCACGCTCCCCCCCCTTTCCCTGCCCTCACACTTGCTTAAAAACCTGTTACATCTCTAACTTTTTCCAGTTCTGACACGAAGGTCATCAACCTGAAACATTAATACTGTTTCTCTCGCCACGGTGGGGAAGAGCCAGTTTAAAGCCCTTCCGCCACGGTAAACCCAGGGGATGGAATCAGTATAAAACTCCTTTTGGGCTGCAATGGTAAACCTTTTGTATACATAGGTGTTTGCAGATGATGGTGCTCTATGTAGTGTCATGTATAATGCAAGTTCTGTTGCGTAATGCATGTTGGAAAGAAATGTAACTGCACCCTCACTGTGTACCGTATGGTGACACATGAAATGTAACTTGAGGAAAGTACCACAATGTATCCTGGATTGTATGAATCGTACCTTGAAATGTAAAGTAATGTATTGAACGGAACTGCGGTCAGCATCCAAATGTAATGTATGGAATTGCTGACCGCATCCAAATGTACTGAACTGCTTTTGAATGTATTGTGCAAATTTTTATATGAATAAAGTATATTTTGAAATTTAAAAAAAACTGTTTCTCACCACAGATGCTGCCTGACCTGCTGAGCATTTTCTGTTTTTATTATTAAATAAGCTAACTGTGATGTGTGCGCACTAGGCCCGTGCAGCAGAGCAGGTCTCCAATCGTCCTGGTTAACACTTGCCACTGGATAAAGGCCGAGCTCGGTCAAGCCCGTGTGGTGGCTGGTGTGCAACGGTCACCACACGTTAAAAAAAATCCACACAGGCATCTTCCACCCCCTCAATTGGAGTTCAGGACTGGAACATTGGGTCCTTCATTGAAATATCTGTGAACTCGTGGAAGCAAGTCATCCTCGTTCGAGGACTGCCTAGAAAAGGAGGACATTCTGGCTATTGAGGGAGTGCAGCGAAGGTTCACCAGACTGATTCCCGGCATGGCTGGACTGATATGAGGAGTACTGGATCAACTGGGCCTTTATACATTGGAGTTAAGGAGGATGAGAGGGGATCTCATAGAAACATAAAATTCTGACGGGACGGGACAGGTTAGATGCGGGTAGATTGTTTCCAATGTTGGGGAAGTCCAGAACCAGGGGACACAGTCTTAGGATAATGGGTAGGCCATTTAGGACTGAGATGAGGAGAAGCTTCTTCACTCAGAGTTGTTAACCTGTAGAATTCTCTGCCGCAGAGAGTTGTTGATGCCAGTTCATTGGATATATTCAAGAGGGAGTTAGACATGGCCCTTACGGCTAAGGGGATCAAGGGGTATGGAGAGAAAGCAGGAAAGGGGTACTGAGGGAATGATCAGCCATGATCTTATTGATTGGTGGTGCAGGATCGATCGGTGTACTGCTGCACCTATTTTCTATGCTTCTATGAAACATAGAAAATAGGTGCAGTAGGCCATTCGGCCCTTCGAGCCTGCACAACCATTCAATATGATCACGGCTGATCATGTAACTTCAGTACCCCATTCCTGCTTTCTCTCCATACCCCTTGATCCCCTTAGCCACAAGGGCCACATCTAACTCCCTTTTGAATATATTTAATGAACTGGCCTCAACAACTTTCTGTGGTACAGAATTCCACAGGTTCACAACTGAGTGAAGAAGTTTCTCCTCATCTCGGTCCTAAATGGCTTACCCCTTATCCTTACAGTGTGACCCCTGGTTTTGGACTTACAATATCGGGAACATTCTTCCTGCATCTAACCTGTCCAATCCCTTCAGAATTTTATATGTTTCTATGAGATCCCCTCATCTTTCTAAATTCCAGTGAATATAAGCCTAGTCAATCCAGTCTTCCTTCATATGTCAGTACAGCCATCCCAGGAATCGGTCTGGTGAATCTTCGCTGCACTCCCTCAATAGCAAGAATGTCATTCCTCAGATTAGGAGACCAAAACTGAACACAATATTCCAGATGAGGCCTCATCAAGGCCCTGTACAACTGCAGTAAGACCTCCCTGCTCCTATACTCAAATCCTCTCACTATGAAGGCCAACATGCCATTTGCCTTCTTCACAACCTGCTGTACCTGTATGCCAACTTTCAATGACTGACGAACCATGACACCTAGGTCTCGTTACACCTCCCCTTTATCTAATCTGCCACCATTCAGCTAATGTTCTACCTTCCTATTTTTGCCACCAAAGTGGATAACCTCACATTTATCTACATTATACTTCATCTGCCATGCATTTGCCCACTCACCTAACCTGTCCAAGTCACCCTGCATAATGGGATATTAAGGGAATCAAGAGGTTATGGGGATAGTGCAGGAAAGTGGAGTTGAGGTGGAAGATCAGCCATGATCTCACTGAATGGCGGAGCAGGCTCGAGGTGCCGACTCCTTACATTGTTCTGTACACAGCGCGAGCAAACCCGCGGCTCGCGTTCTCGATCATTCTAGGCCTCACGTGACGGCGACGCACATGACCAACCCCCACCCCACTGCGCGGCGGCCGGGCTTCCTCCTCAGCAACTGCCCGCCGAGAGCTCCCCCCGACCCATCCTCACCCAAACCCAGAGAACCGGCCGTCAACAAGCGCTCGGCCCCCACCCCTCTTCTCTCCGCTTCACAACCGCGCACTGTGGCCTACCCGACTCAGCCCGAGCCCGCGTCAACCCCCACCACACACGGTAGCCACAGTTACACGCCGACAGGCCCGCGGCCCAGCGACAGACGCACCGCCGGCTTACCGAGCAGGAGTAGAGGGCCGAAGAGGCGGCGGGAGACAGCGCGGATCATGGCGGAGAATAGTGAGAGAGGAGGAGGCCGGTTGGATGTCAGACAACAGCTGCAACTCGAGCCACCGCTCATGTGACCCGATTGCATCATCGGGGCGGGGCCAGCCGGCTGTCAATCATCCAGTGAGAGAAAAAAAACAGACGCCAAGAGTTGCATTTCCACAGCGCCTGTCACAACCCAAAGGCTCCCTTTGCAGTCGATAACGTACTTCTGAAGTGCAATGGAGCAAAATTCAGCAACTCATTTGCGCACAGCAAGATCCCACAAACAGCACTGTGATAAGTGGCCGGGATACATCTCTTTCGGTGATGTTGGTTGAAGCAGAAATGTTGGCCCAAGACAACAACAACAACTTATATTTCTATAGCGTTTTTTAACATAGTGAAACGTCTCAAGGCACTTCACAAGCGTATGATAAGACAAGAAATTTGACATCGAGCCACATAACGATGAAATTAGGGCAGGTGACCAAAATCTAAAAGAAAAAAAGAAAGACTTGCATTTATATAGTGCCTTTCGCGACCACGGGAGGTCCCAAAATGTGTAGCCACTGTTTGGATACTGTTGAGGGGGATGACTCATCAGGGGAGAACAGCAGCAGCCAAGCTCATGGCACCGAGGGTGGCTCTGCTGCACAGGAGGGCAGGAAAAAGAGTGGGAGAGCTATAGTGATAAGGGATTCAATTGTAAGGGGAATAGATAGACGTCTCTGCGGCCTCAACTGAGACTCCAGGATGGTATGTTGCCTCCCTGGTGCAAGGGTCAAGGATGTCTTGGAGCGGGTGCAGGGCATTCTGAAAAGGGAGGGTGAACAGCCAGTTGTCGTGGTGCATATAGATACCAACGATATAGGTAAAAAAAAGCAATGAGGTCCTACATGATGAATTTAGGGAGCTAGGAGCTAAATTAAAAAGTAGGACCTCAAAAGTAGTAATCTCAGGATTGCCTGCAGGCCACATGCTAGTCAGAGTAGGAATCGCAGGATAGCTCAGATGAATACGTTGCCGGAGGAGTGGTTCAGTAGAAAGGGATTCAAATTCCTGGGACATTGGAACCAGTACAAACTGGAAGGTCTGCACCTGGGCGGGACCGGAAGCAATGTCCTAGGGGGAGTGTTTGCTAGTGCTCTTGGGGAGGAGTTAAACTAATATGGCAGGGGGATGGGAACCTATGCAGGGAGATAGAGGAAAGTAGAAGATAGAAAGAAGAAAAGTAAAAGTGGAAGGCAGAGAAACCTAAGGCAAAAATCAAAAAGGGCCACATTGCAGCAAAACTTTAAAGGGGCAAAGTGTGTTAGAAAGACAAGCCTGTAGACTCTGTGCCTCAATACGAGGAGTATTCGGAATAAGGCAGATAGCAGTTAACGGGTATGATGTAATTGGCATCACGGAGACATGGCTCCAGGGTGACCAAGGCTGGGAGCTCAACATCCAGGGGTATTCAACATTTAGGAAGGATAGACAGAAAGGAAAAGGAGGTGGGGTGGCATTGCTGGTTAAGGAGGAAATTAATGCAATAGCAAGAAAGGACATTAGCTTGGATGATGTGGAATCAGTATGGGTGGAGCTACGGAATACCAAAGGGCAGAAAACGCTAGTGGGAGTTGTGTACAGACCACCAAACAGTAGTAGTAAAATTGGGGATAGCATCAAACAAGAAATTAGGGGTGCATGCATGCAATAAAGGTACAGCAGTTATCATGGGTGACTTTAATCTGCATATTGATTGGGCTAACCAAACTGGTGGAGGAGGATTTCTTGGAATGTATTAGGTATGGTTTTCGAGACCAATATGTCAAGGAACCAACCAGGGTGCTGGCCATCCTGGACTGGGTGATATGTAATGAGAAAGGACTAATTAGCAATCTTGTGCGAGACCCCTTGGGGAAGAGTGACCATAATATGGTAGAATTCTTTATTAGGATGGAGACTGACACAGTTAATTCAGAAACTAGGGTCCTGAACTTAAGGAAAGGTAACTTCGATGGTTTGAGGCGTGAATTGGCTAGAATAGACTGGCAAATGATACTTAAAAGGGTTGACGGTGGATAGGCAATGGCAAACATTTAAAGATCACATGGATGAACTCCAGCAATTGTACATCCCTGTCTGGAGTAAAAATAAAATGGGGAAGTTGGCTCAACCGTGGCTAACAAGGGAAATTAAGGATAGTGTTAAATCCAAGGAAGAGGCATATAAATTGGCCAGAAAAAGCAGCAGACCTGAGGACTGGGAGAAATTTAGAATTCAGCAGAGGAGGACAAAGGGTTTAATTAAGAGGGGGAAAATAGAGTATGAGAAGAAGCTTGCCGGGAACATAAAAACTGACTGCAAAAGCTTCGATAGATATGTGAAGAGAAAAAGATTAGTCGGATTCAGGTGAATTTATAATGGTGAACAAAGAAATGGCAGACCAATTGAACCAATACTTTGGTTCTGTCTTCACGAAGGAAGACACAAATAACCTTCCATTCCATAGACTCTGGATCAGTTCCTATGGAGTGGAGGGTAGCCAATGTAACCCCACTTTTAAAAAAAGGAGGGAGAGAGAAAACAGGGAATTATCGACCGGTCAGCCTGACATCAGTAGTAGGTAAAATGATGGAATCAAATATTAAGGATGTCATAGCAGTGTATTTGGAAAGAGGTGTTTACATTGTACATTAATGATTTGGACAAGGGGATTAAATGTAGTATCTCCAAATTTGCGGATGACACTAAGTTGGGTGGCAGTGTGAGCTGCGAGGCGGATACTATGAGGCTACAGAGTGACTTGGATAGGTTAGGTGAGTGGGCAAATGCATGGCAGATGAAGTATAATGTGGATAAATGTGAGGTTATCCACTTTGGTGGTAAAAACAGAGGAACAGACCATTATTTGAATGGTGACAGATTCGGTAAAAGGGGAGGTGCAACGAGACCTGGGTGTCATGGTACATCAGTCATTTAAGGTTGGCATGCAGGTACAGCAGGCGGTTAAGAAAGCAAATGGCATGTTGGCCTTCATAGCGAGGGGATTTGAGTACAGGGGCAGGGAGGTGTTACTACAGTTGTACAGGGCCTTGGTGAGGCCACACCTGGAGTATTGTGTTCAGTTTTGGTCTCCTAACTTGAGGAAGGACATTCTTGCTATTGAGGGAGTGCAGCAAAGGTTCACCAGACTGATTCCCGGGATGGCGGGACTGACAAATCAAGAAAGACTGGATCAACTGGGCTTGTATTCACTGGAGTTCAGAAGAATAAGAGGGGATCTCATAGAAACATTTAAAATTCTGACGGGGTTAGACAGGTTAGATGCATGAAGAATGTTCCCAATGTTGGGGAAGTCCAGAACCAGAGGTCACAGTCTAAGGATAAGGGGTAAGCCATTTAGGACCGAGATGAAGAGAAACTTCTTCACCCAGAGAGTGGTGAACCTGTGGAATTCTCTACCACAGAAAGTTGTTGAGGCCAATTCACTAAATATATTCAAAAAGGAGTTAGATGTAGTCCTGACTACAAGGGGGATCAAGGGGTATGGCGAGAAAGCAGGAATGGGGTACTGAAGTTGCATGTTCAGCCATGAACTCATTGAATGGCGGTGCAGGATTGAAGGGCCGAATAGCCTACTCCTGCACCTATTTTCTATGTTTCTATGTTTCTGTGTTTTTCCGGAAGTACTAGGGGACCAAGGGTCTAGTGAGAAGGAGGAACTGAAGGATATCCTTATTAGGCAGGAAATTGTGTTAGGGAAATTGATGGGATTGAAGGCCGATAAATCCCCGGGGCCTGATAGTCTGCATCCCAGAGTACTTAAGGAAGTGGCCCTAGAAATAGTGGATGCATTGGTGATCATTTTCAACAGTCTATCGATTCGGGATCAGTTCCTATTGACTGGAGGGTAGCTAATGTAACACCACTTTTTAAAAAGGGAGGGAGAGAGAAAGCGGGTAATTATAGACCGGTTAGCCTGATATCAGTGGTGGGGAAAATGTTGGAATCAATTATTAAGGATGAAATTGCAGCGCATTTGGAAAGCAGTGACAGGATCGGTCCAAGTCAGCATGGATTTATGAAGGGGAAATCATGCTTGACAAACCTTCTGGAATTTTTTGAGGATGTAACTAGTAGAGTGGACAAGGGAGAGCCAGTGGTGTATTTGGACTTTCAAAAGGTTTTTGATAAGACCCCACACAAGACATTGGTGTGCAAAATCAAAGCACATGGTATTGGGGGTAATATACTGACGTGGATAGAGAACTGGTTGGCAGACAGGAAGCAGAGAGTCGGGATAAACGGGTCCTTTTCACAATGGCAGGCAGTGACTAGTGGAGTGCCGCAGGGCTCAGTGCTGGGACCCCAGGTATTTACAATATACATCAATGATTTGGATGAAGGAATTGAGTGTAATATCTCCAAGTTTGCAGATGACAGTAAACTGGGTGGCGGTGTGAGCTGTGAGGAGGACGCTAGAGGCTACCGGGTGACTTAGACAGGTTAGGTGAGGTTGCAAATGCATGGTAGATGCAGTATAATGTGGATACATGTGAGGTTATCCACTTTGGGGGCAAAAACGCAAAGACAGAATATTATCTGAATGGTGGCAGATTAGGAAAAGGGGAGGTGCAACGTGACCTGGGTGTCATGGTTCATCAGTCATTGAAAGTTGGCATACAGGTACAGCAGGCGGTAAAGAAGGCAAATGGTATGTTGGCCTTCATAGCTAGAGGATTTGAGGAGAGGAGCAGGGAGGTCTTACTGCAGTTGTACAGGGCCTTGGTGAGGCCTCACGTGGAATATTGTGTTCAGTTTTGGTCTCCTAATCTGAGGAAGGACGTTCTTGCTATTGAGGGAGTGCAGCGAAGGTTCACCAGACTGATTCCCGGGATGGCAGGACTGACATATGAGGAGAGACAGAATCAACTGGGCCTTTATACATGGAGTTTAGAAGAATGAGATGGGATCGCATAGAATCATACAAGATTCTGAGGGGACGGGACAGGTTAGATGCGGGTAGATTGTTCCCGATGTCGGGGGAAGTCCAGAACCAGGGGACACAGTCTTAGGATAAGGGGTAGGCTATTTAAGAATGAGGTGAGGAGAAACTTCTTCACTCAGAGAATTGTTAACCTGTGGAATTCCCTACCGCAAAGAGTTGTTGATGCCAGTTCATTGGATATATTCAAGAGGGAGTTAGATGTGGCCCTTATGGCGAAGGGGATCAAGGAGTATGGAGAGAAAGCAGGAAAGGGGTACTGAGGGAATGATCAGCCATGATCTTATCGAATGGTGGTGCAGGCTCGAAGGGCCGAATGGCCTACTCCTGCACCTATTTTCTATGTTTCTATAATGTGGGAAACGCGGCAGCTAATTTGCACACAAGCAAACTCCCATAATCAGCAATGTGATAATGACTCGGGAGCCTCTTATCAACAAGAGCAGACATTGAAGACGAGATAAAACACCGCCTCCAGTGCGCTAGTGCAGCCTTCGGCCGCCTGAGGAAAAGAGTGTTTGTAGACCAGGCCCTCAGAACTGCCATCAAGCTCATGGTATACAGGGCTGTAGTAATACCCGCCCTCCTGTATGGCTCAGAGAAATGGACCATGTACAGTAGACACCTCAAGCTGCTGGATCCTGCAAATCCCCTGGGAGGACAGACGCACCAACATTAGCGTCCTTGACCAAGCCAACATCCCCAGGATTGAAGCACTGACCACACTTGATCAGCTCCGTAGTGTGGGCCACATAGTTCGCATGCCTGACATGGAACTCCCAAAGCAAACGCCCTCACGGCAAACGAGCCAAAGGTGGGCAGAGGAAACATTTCAAGGACACCCTCAAAGCCTCCCTGAAAAAGTGCAACATCCCCACTGACACCTAGGAGTCCCTGGCCAAAGTCCGTCCTAAGTGGAGGAAGTGCATCCGGGAGGGCACTGAGCACCTCGAGTCTCATTGCCGAGAACATGCAGAAATCAAGCGCAGGCAGCGGAAAGAGCATGCGGCAAACCTGTCCCACCCTCCCTTACCTTCAACGACTATCTGTCCCACCTGTGACAGGGATTGCGGCTCTCGTATTGGACTGTCCAGCCACCTAAGGACTCATTTTAAGAATGAAAGCAAGTCTTTCTCGATTCCGAGGGACTGCCTATGATGAATGACCAGATAAATTGTTTTTTTGTTATGTTGATTGATATTGGCCAGGACACCGGGGATAACTGCCCTGCCCTTCTTCAAAATAGTGCCATGGGATCTTTTACGTGTTAAAAAAGTGTCAGAAAACAGACGGATTTTCACAACGCCTTTCACAACCCAAAGCTCCCAAAGGCGCTTTGCAGCTAGTGAAGTACTCCTGAAGTGTAGTCACTGTTGCAATGGAGCAAATTCAGCAACTCGTTTGCACAGAAATACTCCACAAACAGCGCTGTGATAAGTGGCCGGATAATCTGTTTCGGTGATATTGGTTGAGGTATAAATGTTGGCCAAGACAACAACAATTTGTATTTATATAGCGCCTTTTAACATAATGATGTGTCTCAAGGCAATTCAAAGGAGTATGATAAGACAAGAAATTTGACACCGAGAGAAATTAGGGCAGGTGACCAAAAAGTAGGTCAAAGAGGTAGGTTTTAAGGAGCGTCTTAAAGTAAGGAAGATAGGTGTGAGCAGGGAATTTCGGAGCTAAAGGCCTAGACGGCTGAAAGCACGGCCACCAATGGTTGAGCGATGAAAATCATGGATGGCCAAGAGGGCAGAATTGAAGGAGCGCAGATATCTTGGGGGCGCGGGAGGGGCTGTGGTTGTAGTACTGGAGGAGATTACAGAGATAGGAAGGCGCCAGGCAATGGTGGGAATTGGAGACACCAGCAGAACTCCCCTGCTCTTCTTTGACGGTGGATAGGCAATGGCAAACATTTAAAGATCACATGGATGAACTTCAACAATTGTACATCCTTGTCTGGAGTAAAAATAAAACGGGGAAGGTGGCTCAACCGTGGCTAACAAGGGAAATTAAGCATAGTATTAAATCCAAGGAAGAGGCATATAAATTGGCCAGAAAAAGCAGCAGACCTGAGGACTGGGAGAAATTTAGAATTCAGCAGAGGAGGACAAAGGGTTGAATTAAGAGGGGGAAGATAGAGTACAAGAAGAAGCTTGCTGGAAACATAAAAACTGACTGCAAAAGCTTCGATGGATATGTGAAGAGAAAAAGATTAGTGAAGACAAATGTAGGTTCCTTGCAGTCAGATTCAGGTGAATTTATAATGGGGAACAAAGAAGTGGCAGATTAGTTGAACAAATACTTTGGTTCTTTCTTCACGAAGGAAGACACAAATGACCTTCCAGAAATACTAGGGGACCGAGGGTGTAGGAGAAGGAGGAACTGAAGGAAATCCTTATGAGGCGGGAAATTGTGTTAGGGAAATTGATGGGATTGAAGGCCGATAAATCCCCGGTCTGCATCCCAGAGTACTTAAGGAAGTGGTCCTAGAAATAGTGGATGCATTGGTGATCATTTTCCAACAGTCTATTGACTCTGTATCAGTTCCTATTGACTGGAGGGTAGCTAATGTAACACCACTTTTTAAGAAAGGAGGGAGAGAGAAAACAGGTAATTATAGTCCAGTTAGCCTGACATCAGTAGTGGGGAAAATGTTGGAATCAATTATTAAAGATGAAATAGCAGCGCACTTGGAAAACAGTGACAGGATTGGCCAAGTCAGCATGGATTTATGAAGGGGAAATCATGCTTGACAAACCTTCTGGAATTTTTTGAGGATGTAACTAGTAGAGTGGACAAGGGAGAGCCAGTGGTGTATTTGGACTTTCAAAAGGTTTTTGATAAGACCCCACACAAGACATTGGTGTGCAAAATCAAAGCACATGGTATTGGGGGTAATATACTGACGTGGATAGAGAACTGGTTGGCAGACAGGAAGCAGAGAGTCGGGATAAAGGGGTCCTTTTCACAATGGCAGGCAGTGACTAGTGGAGTGCCGCAGGGCTCAGTGCTGGGACCCCAGGTATTTACAATATACATCAATGATTTGGATGAAGGAATTGAGTGTAATATCTCCAAGTTTGCAGATGACAGTAAACTGGGTGGCGGTGTGAGCTGTGAGGAGGACGCTAGAGGCTACCGGGTGACTTAGACAGGTTAGGTGAGGTTGCAAATGCATGGCAGATGCAGTATAATGTGGATACATGTGAGGTTATCCACTTTGGGGGCAAAAACGCAAAGACAGAATATTATCTGAATGGTGGTAGATTAGGAAAAGGGGAGGTGCAACGTGACCTGGGTGTCATGGTTCATCAGTCATTGAAAGTTGGCATACAGGTACAGCAGGCGGTAAAGAAGGCAAATGATATGTTGGCCTTCATAGCTAGAGGATTTGAGGAGAGGAGCAGGGAGGTCTTACTGCAGTTGTACAGGGCCTTGGTGAGGCCTCACGTGGAATATTGTGTTCAGTTTTGGTCTCCTAATCTGAGGAAGTACATTCTTGCTATTGAGGGAGTGCAGCGAAGGTTCACCAGACTGATTCCCGGGATGGCAGGACTGACATATGAGGAGAGACTGGATCAACTGGGCCTTTATACATGGAGTTTAGAAGAATGAGATGGGATCTCATAGAAACATACAAGATTCTGAGGGGACGGGACAGGTTAGATGCGGGTAGATTGTTCCCGATGTCGGGGGAAGTCCAGAACCAGGGGACACAGTCTTAGGATAAGGGGTAGGCCATTTAGGAATGGGGTGAGGAGAAACTTCTTCACTCAGAGAATTGTTAACCTGTGGAATTCCCTACCGCAGAGAGTTGTTGATGCCAGTTCATTGGATATATTCAAGAGGGAGTTAGATGTGGCCCTTACGGCGAAGGGGATCAAGGAGTATGGAGAGAAAGCAGGAAAGGGGTACTGAGGGAATGATCAGCCATGATCTTATCGAATGGTGGTGCAGGCTCGAAGGGCCGAATGGCCTACTCCTGCACCTATTTTCTATGTTTCTATAATGTGGGAAACGCGGCAGCTAATTTGCACACAAGCAAACCCCCATAATCAGCAATGTGATAATGACTCGGGAGCCTCTTATCAACAAGAGCAGACATTGAAGACGAGATAAAACACCGCCTCCATGCGCTAGTGCAGCCTTCGGCCGCCTGAGGAAAAGAGTGTTTGTAGACCAGGCCCTCAGAACTGCCATCAAGCTCATGGTATACAGGGCTGTAGTAATACCCGCCCTCCTGTATGGCTCAGAGAAATGGACCATGTACAGTAGATACCTCAAGCTGCTGGATCCTGCAAATCCCCTGGGAGGACAGACGCACCAACATTAGCGTCCTTGACCAGGCCAACATCCCCAGGATTGAAGCACTGACCACACTTGATCAGCTCCTTAGTGTGGGCCACATAGTTCGCATGCCTGACATGGAACTCCCAAAGCAAACGCCCTCACGGCAAACGAGCCAAAGGTGGGCAGAGGAAACATTTCAAGGACACCCTCAAAGCCTCCCTGAAAAAGTGCAACATCCCCACTGACACCTAGGAGTCCCTGGCCAAAGTCCATCCTAAGTGGAGGAAGTGCATCCGGGAGGGCACTGAGCACCTCGAGTCTCATTGCCGAGAACATGCAGAAATCAAGCGCAGGCAGCGGAAAGAGCATGCGGCAAACCTGTCCCACCCTCCCTTACCTTCAACGACTATCTGTCCCACCTGTGACAGGGATTGCGGCTCTCGTATTGGACTGTCCAGCCACCTAAGGACTCATTTTAAGAATGAAAGCAAGTCTTTCTCGATTCCGAGGGACTGCCTATGATGAATGACCAGATAAATTGTTTTTTTGTTATGTTGATTTATATTGGCCAGGACACCGGGGATAACTGCCCTGCCCTTCTTCAAAATAGTGCCATGGGATCTTTTACGTGTTAAAAAAGTGTCAGAAAACAGACGGATTTTCACAACGCCTTTCACAACCCAAAGCTCCCAAAGGCGCTTTGCAGCTAGTGAAGTACTTCTGAAGTGTAGTCACTGTTGCAATGGAGCAAATTCAGCAACTCGTTTGCACAGAAATACTCCACAAACAGCGCTGTGATAAGTGGCCGGATAATCTGTTTCAGTGATATTGGTTGAGGTATAAATGTTGGCCAAGACAACAACAATTTGTATTTATATAGCGCCTTTTAACATAATGATGTGTCTCAAGGCAATTCAAAGGAGTATAATAAGACAAGAAATTTGACACCGAGAGAAATTAAGGCAGGTGACCAAAAAGTAGGTCAAAGAGGTAGGTTTTAAGGAGCGTCTTAAAGTAAAGAAGATAGGTGTGAGCAGGGAATTTCGGAGCTAAAGGCCTAGACGACTGAAAGCACGGCCACCAATGGTTGAGCGATGAAAATCATGGATGGCCAAGAGGGCAGAATTGAAGGAGCGCAGATATCTTGGGGGCGCGGGAGGGGCTGTGGTTGTAGTACTGGAGGAGATTACAGAGATAGGAAGGCGCCAGGCAATGGTGGGAATTGGAGACACCAGCAGAACTCCCCTGCTCTTCTTTGACGGTGGATAGGCAATGGCAAACATTTAAAGATCACATGGATGAACTTCAACAATTGTACATCCTTGTCTGGAGTAAAAATAAAACGGGGAAGGTGGCTCAACCGTGGCTAACAAGGGAAATTAAGCATAGTATTAAATCCAAGGAAGAGGCATATAAATTGGCCAGAAAAAGCAGCAGACCTGAGGACTGGGAGAAATTTAGAATTCAGCAGAGGAGGACAAAGGGTTGAATTAAGAGGGGGAAGATAGAGTACAAGAAGAAGCTTGCTGGAAACATAAAAACTGACTGCAAAAGCTTCGATGGATATGTGAAGAGAAAAAGATTAGTGAAGACAAACGTAGGTTCCTTGCAGTCAGATTCAGGTGAATTTATAATGGGGAACAAAGAAGTGGCAGATTAGTTGAACAAATACTTTGGTTCTTTCTTCACGAAGGAAGACACAAATGACCTCCCAGAAATACTAGGGGACCGAGGGTGTAGGAGAAGGAGGAACTGAAGGAAATCCTTATGAGGCGGGAAATTGTGTTAGGGAAATTGATGGGATTGAAGGCCGATAAATCCCCGGTCTGCATCCCAGAGTACTTAAGGAAGTGGTCCTAGAAATAGTGGATGCATTGGTGATCATTTTCCAACAGTCTATCGACTCTGTATCAGTTCCTATTGACTGGAGGGTAGCTAATGTAACACCACTTTTTAAGAAAGGAGGGAGAGAGAAAACAGGTAATTATAGTCCAGTTAGCCTGACATCAGTAGTGGGGAAAATGTTGGAATCAATTATTAAAGATGAAATAGCAGCGCACTTGGAAAACAGTGACAGGATTGGCCAAGTCAGCATGGATTTATGAAGGGGAAATCATGCTTGACAAACCTTCTGGAATTTTTTGAGGATGTAACTAGTAGAGTGGACAAGGGAGAGCCAGTGGTGTATTTGGACTTTCAAAAGGTTTTTGATAAGACCCCACACAAGACATTGGTGTGCAAAATCAAAGCACATGGTATTGGGGGTAATATACTGACATGGATAGAGAACTGGTTGGCAGACAGGAAGCAGAGAGTCGGGATAAACGGGTCCTTTTCACAATGGCAGGCAGTGACTAATGGAGTGCCGCAGGGCTCAGTGCTGGGACCCCAGGTATTTACAATATACATCAATGATTTGGATGAAGGAATTGAGTGTAATATCTCCAAGTTTGCAGATGACAGTAAACTGGGTGGCGGTGTGAGCTGTGAGGAGGACGCTAGAGGCTACCGGGTGACTTAGACAGGTTAGGTGAGGTTGCAAATGCATGGCAGATGCAGTATAATGTGGATACATGTGAGGTTATCCACTTTGGGGGCAAAAACGCAAAGACAGAATATTATCTGAATGGTGGTAGATTAGGAAAAGGGGAGGTGCAACGTGACCTGGGTGTCATGGTTCATCAGTCATTGAAAGTTGGCATACAGGTACAGCAGGCGGTAAAGAAGGCAAATGGTATGTTGGCCTTCATAGCTAGAGGATTTGAGGAGAGGAGCAGGGAGGTCTTACTGCAGTTGTACACGGCCTTGGTGAGGCCTCACGTGGAATATTGTGTTCAGTTTTGGTCTCCTAATCTGAGGAAGGACGTTCTTGCTATTGAGGGAGTGCAGCGAAGGTTTACCAGACTGATTCCCGGGATGGCAGGACTGACATATGAGGAGAGACTGGATCAACTGGGCCTTTATACATGAGTTTAGAAGAATGAGATGGGATCTCATAGAAACATACAAGATTCTGAGAGGACGGGACAGGTTAGATGCGGGTAGATTGTTCCCGATGTCGGGGGAAGTCCAGAACCAGGGGACACAGTCTTAGGATAAGGGGTAGGCCATTTAGGAATGAGGTGAAGAGAAACTTCTTCACTCAGAGAATTGTTAACCTGTGGAATTCCCTACCGCAGAGAGTTGTTGATGCCAGTTCATTGGATATATTCAAGAGGGAGTTAGATGTGGCCCTTACGGCGAAGGGGATCAAGGGGTATGGAGAGAAAGCAGGAAAGGCGTACTGAGGGAATGATCAGCCATGATCTTATCGAATGGTGGTGCAGGCTCGAAGGGCCGAATGGCCTACTCCTGCACCTGTTTTCTATGTTTCTATAATGTGGGAAATGCGGCAGCTAATTTGCACACAAGCAAACTCTCATAATCAGCAATGTGACAATGACTCAGGACCGAGGGTCTGGGGGAAGGAGGAACTGAAGGAAATCCTCATGAGGCGGGAAATTGTGTTAGGGAAATTGATGGGATTGAAGGCCGATAAATCCCCGGTCTGCATCCCAGAGTACTTAAGGAAGTGGTCCTAGAAATAGTGGATGCATTGGTGATCATTTTCCAACAGTCTATCGACTCTGGATCAGTTCCTATTGACTGGAGGGTAGCTAATGTAACACCACTTTTTAAGAAAGGAGGGAGAGAGAAAACAGGTAATTATAGTCCAGTTAGCCTGACATCAGTAGTGGGGAAAATGTTGGAATCAATTATTAAAGATGAAATAGCAGCGCATTTGGAAAACAGTGACAGGATTGGCCATGTCAGCATGGATTTATGAAGGGGAAATCATGCTTGACAAGTCTTCTAGAATTTTTTGAGGATGTAACTGGTAGAGTGGACAAGGGAGAGCCAGTGGTGTATTTGGACTTTCAAAAGGATTTTGACAAGGCCCCACACAAGAGATTGGTGTGCAAAATTAAAGCACATGGTATTGGGGGTAATGTATTGACGTGGATAGAGAACTGGTTGGCAGACAGGAAGCAGAGAGTCGGGATAAACGGGTCCTTTTCAGAATGACAGGCAGTGACTAGTGGGGTGCTGCAGGGCTCAGTGCTGGGAACCCAGCTATTTACAATATACATTAATGATTTAGATGAAGGAATTGGCAGTCGCTCGAAACAAAAATGATTTGCTTCCACACCAAAAAGGGATGAGTTTACAGGTGTTTCAATGAAGGACCTAATATTCCCGGTCCCGAACTACATCCTGAAGGGTGGAAGATGCCCGTGCGTGGATTTATTTAACGTGAGGTGGCGTTCCACACCAGCCATCACATGGGCTTGACAGAGCGATGTCTTGGTCCAGTGGCAAGGGTTATGCAAGATGACTGGAGAACAGTTCTGTTGCACGGACCCAGTGTGCACACATATCGCAGTGTGGGCTGGCCCATGCTGCCCCAGGGCCTAAACTCACGCCTCCCCTGGGCCCTGATCACGTCCCTCTAGTCTCTCGTCGCTCCTGCTGTGTCTGCCCACGCCCCAATCGCCGATCTGGACCTTGCTGATGAGGCTCTTCGCTGACGTCACAGCTCTTGCTGCTCCCTGAAGTAGTAGGCCACCACGTTGCTCCCGGGCCGTCACGCACCTTGCCGCTGGTGTTCCCACGCAGGCCAGGGCCCAGGTACATCACGAGCCAACAGACGGAATTCCCGAGGCGAGGAGAGGGGGTGAGAAGGGAGGGAGTGATAGCAACCTGCCAGGTCCGCGGAGGACAGATCGGACAGAGGCATCCCTCAGCCAAGTTCGCCCATTTGTGGGAGGTGGGTGTCACTGGCAGGGGCCCCGCGACACCCACCTCCCACTCTCTCGTGTCTCGCGATCTCCACAGGTTAAGGAGGGATCCCGGTCTTTATAAACCGAGTTTACAAAAGTAAGGAAGTTATGCTGAACCATTTGTAAACAACTGGTTTGGCCGCGGCTGCAGTCTCGTGTCCAATCGTGGGCACCGTACATTTTAGGGAGGATGTGAAGGCCTTGGAGAGGGTAGAGAGGAGATTGACCAGGATGGTCCGGAGTTGAGAGACTTCAGTGACTTGGAGAGACTGGAGAAGCTGGGGTTATTCTCCATGGAGCCAAGAAGGTTAAGGGGAGATCTGATTGAGGTGTTGACAATCACGAGGGGTTGTGACAGAGTAAATCAGGAGAATCCTGAGTGTAATATCTCCAAGTTTGCAGATGACACTTAGCTGGGTGGTGGTGTGAGCTGTGAGGAGGACGCTAAGAGGCTGCAGGGTGACTTGGACAGGTTAGGTGAGTGGGCAAATGCATGGCAGATGCAGTATAATGTGGATACATGTGAGGTTATCCACTTTGGTGGCAAAAACATGAAGGCAGAATATTATCTGAATGCCGGCAGATTAGGAAAAAGTGAGGTGCAACGAGACCTGGGTGTCATGGTTCATCAGTCATTGAAAGTTGGCATGCAGGTACAGCAGGCAGTGAAGAAGGCAAATGGTGGGCCTTTATAGCTAGGGGATTTGAGTATAGGAGCAGGGAGGTCTTACTGCAGTTGTACAGATCCTTGGTGAGGCCTCACCTGGAATATTGTGTTCAGTTTTGGTCTCCTAATCTGAGGAAGGACGTTCTTGCTATTGGGGGAGTGCAGCGAAGGTTCACCAGACTGATTCCCAGGATGGCAGGGCTGACATATGAGGAGAGACTGGATGACTGGGCCTGTATTCACTGGAGATTAGAAGGATGAGAGGGGATATCATGGAAACATATAAAATTCTGATGGGACTGGACAGGTTAGATGCAGGAAGAATGTTCCCGATGTTGGGAAGTCCAGAACCAGGGATCACAGTCTAAGGATAAGGGTTAAGCCATTGAGGACTGAGATGAGGAGAAACTTCTTCACTCAGAGAGTTGTTAACCTGTGGAATTCCCGACCGCAGTGAGTTGTTGATGCCAGTTCATTGGCTATATTCAAGAGAGAGTTAGATGTGGCCCTTACGGCTAAAGGGATCAAGGGGAATGGAGAGAAAGCAGGAAAGGGGTATTGTGTTCCTAACACAGATGAGGCTGCACATAGGGAGGTTAAAGTAACAGTGTCCTCAGTCTTTAATAAGACACTCCAGAGTGAGGAACAGGCCTTAGAGGCCGGCTTATATACAGTGCTCCTAAGGGATGCTGGGATCCCTTGGGACTTCAGGGGATGAGCTCCCTGGTGGTGGAACATGGGAGTGCATGCTTTACAGATACACAACATCACTCTCCCCCGAAAGTCTAAGTGAAAACTATTTACAAGGTGAG
This sequence comes from Pristiophorus japonicus, assembly GCF_044704955.1. Classification (NCBI taxonomy): domain Eukaryota; kingdom Metazoa; phylum Chordata; class Chondrichthyes; family Pristiophoridae; genus Pristiophorus; species Pristiophorus japonicus. The sequence goes on along the minus strand of NC_091987.1, from coordinate 147,394,635 downwards.
GCGGTCGGGAGCCTTTCTTTCCCTGGTGGACAGCCTCGGTACAAATGTCTGTTCTGATGTTTGGCTGTGCCCTTGCTGGGCTGGCGTGTTGTTGGCCCTGCAGGGCTGCTCGGTGAGCCTGGCCTTGCTGGGCTCTTGGGCGTGATGGGTCTGATTTCCTGGTCCGGCGTGGTGTCGTTGATCATTTGAGTGTGTGTTGTGGGCTCAAAAAAGGTGGTGTCTGCTGTGAGTTGTTCAGGGCAGTCTGTGAACCGCAGCCTCGTTTGGTCCAGGTGCTTTCTACAAATTTGTCCATTGTCTAGTTTGATTACAAACACCCTATTCCCTTCTTTAGCTATCACCGTGCCCGCAATCCACTTGGGACCATGTCCATAGTTTAGCACATACACAAGGTCATTCAGATCAATTTCCCATGACACAATGGTACGACCATCGTTTACATTTTGTTGTTGCTGCCTGCTCTCTACCTGATCATGCAGGTTGGGGTGAACCAGCGGGAGACTATTTTTAAGTGTCCTTTTCATGAGTAGTTCAGCCGGGGGCACCCTTGTGAGCGAGTGGGGTCTCGTGCGGTTACTGAGCAGTACTCAGGACAGGCGGGTTTGGAGTGAGCCTTCTGTGACTCATTTAAGGCTCTGTTTGATGGTTTGCACTGCCCGCTCTGCCTGCCCATTGGAGGCTGGTTTAAACGGGGCCGAGGTGACATGTTTGATCCCATTGCGGGTCATGAATTCTTTAAATTCGGCACTGGTGAAACATGGCCCGTTGTCACTGACCAGTATGTCAGGCAGGCCGTGGGTGGCAAACATGGCCCTCAGGCTTTCAATGGTGGCGGTGGCGGTGCTTCCCGACATTATTTCACATTCAATCCATTTTGAAAAAGTATCCACCACCACCAGGAACATTTTACCGAGAAACGGGCCCGCATAGTCAACATGGATCTCGACCATGGTCTAAAGGGCCAGGACCACAAACTTAGTGGTGCCTCTCTGGGTACGTTGCTCAACTGAGCACATACGCTGCATTGCCGTACACACGACTCTAAGTCAGAGTCGATACCGGGCCACCACACGTGGGATCTGGCTATAGCTTTCATCATTACTGTACCCGGGTGTGTGCTATGGAGATCCGAGATGAACGTCTCCCTGCCCTATTTTGGTAGCACTACGCAGTTACCCCACAACAGGATTCTGCCTGAATGGACAGCTCGTCCTTTCGCCGCTGGAACGGCTTGATTGGCTCTTGCATTTCAACGGGGATGCTAGCCCAGCTCCCATGCAGTACACAGCTTTTTACTAGGGACAGCAGAGGATCTTGGCTGGTCCAAGTCCTAATTTGGCAGGCCATGACAAGTGATTTATCATTTTCAAACACTTCCATGACCATCAACAAGTCTGCGGGCTGCGCCACCATCAACAAGTTTGCAGGCTGCACCATTTCCATCCCCGTGGTGGGCAATGGTAGCCGACTGAGAGCATCCGCACAGTTCTCGGTGCCTGGCCCGTGGTGGATGGTATAGTTATACGCTGATAGCACGAGTGCCCACCTTTGTATGCAGGCTGAGGCATTAGTATTTATCCCCTTGTTTTCAGCGAAGAGAGATGAGAGGGGCTTGTGATCAGTTTCCAGCTCAAATTTGAGGCCAAACAGGGACTGATGCATTTTCTTTACCCCGAACACACACGCTAATGCTTCTTTCTCAATCATGCTGTAGGCCCTCTTGGCCTTAGACAAGCTCCTGGAAGCATAGGTTGCAACTTCCCCGCAACGTTAGCTTGTTGTAATACACACCCAACTCCGTACGACGACACGTCACATGCTAGCACAAGTCTTTTACACGGGTTATACAATACAAGCAGCTTGTTGGAGCATAAAATGTTTCTGGCTTTCTCAAAAGCAATTAGTTGGTTTTTTCCCCATACCCAGTTCTCACCTTTGCACAATAACACCTAAGAGGGTGCTTAATCCCGGTAGGAAGTTACCAAAATAGTCGAGGAGTCCCAGAAATGACCGCAGCTCCGTGACGTTCTGTGGCCTGGGCGCGTTCCTGATAGTCTTGACGTCTGTGGGCCGAATGCCATCCGCTGCGATCTTTCTCCCCACAAACTCCACTTCTGTTGCCATGAAGACGCATTTCAACCTCTTCAGCCGCAGCCCTACGTGATCCAGTCGCTGGACGACCTCCTCCAGGTTTTGTAGGTGCTCGACGGTGTCCTGACCCATGACCAATATGTCATCCTGAAAGACCACCGTGTGTGGTACCGACTTGAGTAGGTTCTCCATGTTTTTCTGGAAGATCGCTGCAGCCGACCGAATTCCAAATGGGCATCTGTTGTAGATGAACAGTCCCTTGTGCGTGTTGATGCAGGTGAGGTCCTTCGAAGACTCCTCCAGCTCCTGCGTTATGTAGGTCGAAGTCAGGTCAAGCTTAGTGAACGTCTTGCCTCCTGCCAGCGTTGCAAATAGTTCATCTGCCTTAGGTAGCGGGTATTGGTCCTGTAGCGAAAAACGATTAATAGTTACTTTATAATCGCCGCATATCCTGACCGTGCCATCACTTTTGAGTACTGGAACAATCAGGCTGGCCCACTCGCTGAATTCTACTGGGGAGATGATGCCCTCGCGTTGCAGCCTGTCCAGCTCGATTTCCACTCTCTCCCTCATCATGTGAGGTACCGCTCGCATCTTGTGGTGAATGGGTCGTGCCTCTGGGACCAAGTGGATTCGCACCTTCGCCCCGGAACAGTTTTCAATGCCTGACTCAAAAAGGGAAGGAAATTTGTTAAGAACCTGGGTACATGAGGCCTCATCGACATGTGATAGCGCTCGGATGTCATTCCAGTTCCAGCGGATTTTGCCCAGCCAGCTCCTTCCAAGCAGTGTGGGGCCATCGCCCGGGACAATCCAGAGTGGCAGTTCATGCACCATGCCCTCGTAGGTGACCTTGACCATGGCGCTGCCCAGGACAGTGATAAGCTCTTTGGTGTACGTTCTCAGTTTCGTGTGGATGGGGCTCAGGGCTGGTCTGAATGCCTTGTTGCAGCACAGTCTCTCAAACATCTTTTTACACATGATGGATTGGCTAGCACCAGTGTCCAGTTCCATGGCTACAGGTAAGCCATTCAATTTTACGTTTAGCATTATAGGTGGACATTTCGTCGAATATGGGTGCACCCAGTGTATTTCAGCATCTGCCTCCTCTCTCAGGCTCGAAATTGCTTTGATCCACCATGGACCGATCTTCCTCTGCCATGTGGTGGTTAGCAGGTTTTGCAGAGCTTGCAGCTCGTTTGCAAGCTCGTTGGAGGTGCCCCATTGTTCGATAGCTCTTTCAAACATACCCTTTGAAGCGGCATGAATAGGCTGAATGGAAGCCTCCAGAATGCCAACAAGGTGTGAATGGCCTTGCATTCATCCTTTGGGGACTCTGAGTCATCTGGGTCACCTGAGGCCTGTTGGCAGTCGCAGAGTCGTGGGTTCTGCCCTGTACATTTCTGCTCGCAAACACAGTTCCAGTTAATTTATGAACATTGCTAGCACTTGTGTGCTGAGATATTTGTTTGGTGTTATCACTGGTGGACATAAATGCCTGTGCTATCACAATGGCCTTACTGAGGGTCGGTGTCTCTACAGTCAAAAATTTTCATAGGATGGTCTCGTGGCCAAAGCCCAGTACAAAAACGTCTCTGAGCATTTGCTCCAGGTAGCCATCAAGCTCACATTGTCCTGCAAGTCGCCTTAGCTCGGCGACGTAGCTTGCCATTTCCTGACCTTCAGATCGCTGGCACGTGTAGAACTGATTCCTTGCCATTAGCACGTTCTCCCTTCGGTTAAGATGCTCCTGAATCAGTGTACACAGCTCCTCATACGACTTAACTGTGGGTTTCACCAGAGCCAGAAGATTCTTCATGAGGCTGTAGGTTGGTGCCCCGCAGACTGTGAGGGGGACCGCTCTCCTTTTTGCAGTGCTTCATTCTCCGTCCAGCTCGTTGGCTACAAAGTATTGGTCTAGCTGTTCGACATAGGCTTCCCAGTCCTCACCCTCCGAAAACTTCTCCAGGATGCCCACAGTTTGCTGCATCTTTGCATTGGATTCATATTCTCGTCACCAGTTATTGTGTTCCTAACACAGATGAGGCTGGACACAGGGAGGTTAAAGTAACAGTGACCTCAGTCTTTAATAAGACACTCCAGAGTGAGGAACAGGCCTTAGGGACTGGCTTATATGCAGTGCTCCCAAGGGAGGCTGGGATCTCTTGGGACTTCAGGGGATGAGCTCCCTGGTGGCGGAACATGGGAGTGCATGCTTTACAGATACACAACAAAGGGTACTGAGGTGAACGATCAGCCATGATCTTATTGAATGGTGGTGCAGGCTCAAAGGGTCGAACGGCCTACTCCTGCACCTATTTTCTATGTTTCTATGTTTCTTTAAATAGTGCCAGGGGATCTTTTTATTGTCTACCTGAGACAACAGACAGGGCTTCAGTTAACATCTCATCTGAAAGACGGCACCTCTCACAGTGTAGTGCACCTTGAAGTCTCATGGACTTGAACCCATGACCTATGATTCTGATGCGAGAGTGACACCATTGAGCTGATGCATGGGGCTAAACAGATGGAACTGTGAGCAGGGGCTCAATGGGGAACTGTAAACATGAGGAAGCCATTCTTTTTGGTTGCCGCCACTAGCCCCATCCCTTCCCCTGACCATTGTCTGTGGCTGAACCAGACTGTTCGTAACTGTGGCCTGAGCTGAGCTGCCGACCCCATATCCTCTCCGTCACCAAGACCGCCTACTTCCACCTGTCTCCACCTCGCCTCAGCTCATCTGCTGCTGAAACCCTCATCCATGTCTCTGTTTCCTTCAAACTCTACTCTTCCAATGCTCTCTTGGCTGGCCTTCCACCCTCCGTAAACTTGAGCTCATCCAAACTCTGCTGCCCATATCCTAACTCGCACCAAGCCCCGTTCACTCATTCCCCCTGTGCTCGCTGACCTACATTGGCTCTCGGTCCGGCAATGCATAGATTTTAAAATCCTCATCCTTGAGTTCAAATCCCTTCATGGCCTTGCCTCTCCCTATCTCTATAACCTCCTTCAGCCCTACAACCCTCCAAGATCTCTGCAATCCTCCAATTCTGGCCTCTTGCGCATCTCCGAAACAATGAGCAGAGGTGACGCAGACCAGGACAAGCAGCGGAAGGAGCGGGCGAAGAGCTCTCAGCAGGAGGCCGTCATCAGCGGCAGGTCGGGGCCACAAAAGGAGCAGCGTGACGGCAGCCATGGGCAGTGTGACGGCCCCGACCTACAAGAGACCATCAGCGGCAGGTTGGGGCCATAAAAGGAGCGGCGAGCGGCAGCCATGGGCAGCGTGGCGGTATACCACTGCAATATACAGCGCGAGCTGGTGCAGGAGGGCAACAGCAGCGAAGAGGGACGTCATCAAGGTCCAGGTTGGTGATTGGAGCGTGGGCAGGTACAGCAGGAGTGGCGAGATCGGGGCGGAGGAGTGGCGAGAGATTGTAGAGGGATGTGATCGGGGCCGAGGAGAGGCGTGAGTTCGGGGCCAGAAGAGGCGAGGGCACAGGGGCAACACGGGTCAGCCCACACTTCGATATGTGTGCACACTAGCCCGTGTCCAGTTGTCTTGGTTAATCTTTGCCACTGGACCAAGACCTGGCTCTGTCAAGCACGTGTGGTGGCTGGTGCACGTTAAAAAAATCTATGCACAGGCATCTTCCACCTTTCAAGATGTAGTTCAGGACCTGGGATATTAGGTCCTTCATTGAAACACCTGTGAACACATCCTTTTTTTGTGTGAAAGCACGAGGGACTGCCTATGATGATGATGATGATATCCGCCCAGGGTGTTCAGGGAGCAATGCAACTACCTGAACCTCAGCGTCAGACATCTGCGCTTCACCAAGGACGTCCTCACCGAAATCTGCCACCTGCTGCAGCCACAACTGCAACCTCAGAGCAGGACGAGCACTGCTTTGCCAGTGGCTGTATACGTCACAATAGCCATGAACTTCTACGAATCGTGCTCCTTCCAGACTGGAATAGGGGTTGTTTGCAACATCTCCCAGTTTGCTGTGCCCTGTTGCCTAAGGGAGGTAACTGTATTCTTATATTCCAAGACAGCTGAACATAGTAATTTCTCTCTGGACATGGCTTTGCGAGGATTGCAGGCTTCCCCATAGTTCAGGGTGCCATCGACGGCACACACATCGCTGAGATGTACCGCAACCGAAAGGGATTCCACTCTCTCAATGTCCAGCTGGTGTGAGACCATATTCGGTGATTCATGAAGGTCAATGCCTGATGCCCTGGCAGCAGTCATGATGCCTTCCTTCTGCAACAGTCCAGTGTCCCATCTGGATTTGAGCCACCACGACAAACCAGGGGTGGCTACTGGGCGACAACTGCTGTCCGTTATCAACATGGCTCATGACTCCGGTGCACAACCCTTACACACGTGGGCAGCATTCACACTATGAAAGCCATGCTGCCATACAAAATATTCTCGAGCAAACCATTGGCGCACTGAAGCAATGCCTGGACTGCTCTAGAGGAACCCTGGGCAGAGTGGGTGTCAAAATTCCTGTTGGGTCCGCTACATGCTGCACAACCTTGCTATCGTGAGGGCACTGCCCTTGCCTCCAGCCATATGAACATAAGAAATAGGAGCAGGACTAGGCATACGGCCCCACAAACCTGCTCCACCATTCAATAAGATCATGGCTGATCTGATCATGGACTCAGCTCCACTTCCTCGCCTGCTCCCCATAACCCCTTATCCCCTTATTGTTTAAGAAACTATCTATTTCTGTTTTAAATTTATTCAATGTCCCAGCTTCCACAGCTCTCTGAGGCAGCGAATTCTACAGATTTACAACCTTTTAAGAGAAGAAATTCCTCCTCATCTCTGTTTTAAATGGGCGGCCGCTTATTCTAAGATCGTGCCCTCTAATTCCCCCATCAGTGGAAACATCCTCTCTGCATCCACCTTATCAAGCCCCTTCAAAACCTTATACGTTTCGATAAGAAAGATCACCTCTCATTCTTCTGAATTCCAATGAATAGAGGCCCAACCTACTCAACCTTTCCTCATAAGTCAACCCCCTCATCCCCGGAATCAACCTAGTGAACCTTCTCTGAACTACCTCCAAAGCAAGTATGGCGACCAGCTGAGAAGCAGGAGGAAGAGGAAGGAAGGAGGCAACCCAGGAAGCCCCTTTCTGGCCAGGCTGTCCGTGACCAATTCATCTGGCTGTGATAACAATAAACACAACCCCAATTCCACATTCACCAACCGTCCCACACCTTACCTTCCCTCTGTCACTGACTATCACATCATCCGCTTGGCCACAATAAAAGCCAACACAGAACAAACATTCCAAAATAAATTTATCAATGAAATCATGCCACATTGCATAAAAACATAAACCAATCACCCTTGTGCATTCCCTCAGTGTCCTAGTGCTCCTATGCAGTGTTACCCCAGTGGCTGCAGCATAGCTGGGGGAAGGCTGCTGACTTTCAGTGGAGGAGACAGCAGATGGCCTTGGAGAACGACCACGAGCAGCTCTGGCCCTGGATGGCCCAGCTTCGGACTGCAGGATCTTGGCCTGGGGGTAGCAATCTGGGCTGGCTGGCTAACGGGCAACAGCAAGGGCATTGGCGGAATGGCAACCACAACTTTTATTTATCTAGCGCCGTTAACCTAGTAAAACATCCCAAGGTGCTCCACAGGAGTGCTATAAGACAAAACAAATACATTTGACACTGAGCCACACAAGAAGAAATTACGGTAGATGACCAAAAGCTTGGTCAAAGAGGTAAGATTTAAGGGGCGTCTTAAAGGAGGAAAGAGAGGTAGTGAGGCGGAGAGGTTTAGGGAGAGAGTTCCAGAGCTTGGGGCCCAGGCAGCTGAAGGCACGGCCACCAATGGTTGAGCAATTATAATCAGAGATGCTAAAGAGGGCAGAATTTGACGAGTGCTGACATCTCGGCGGGGGTGGGGGGCGGGGGCGGTGGCGGTTGTGAGGCTGGAGGGGATTACAGAGATAGGGAGGGGCGAGGCCATGGAGGGATTTGTAAACAAGGATGAGAATTTTGAAATCAAGGCATTGCTTAACCGGGAGCCAATGTAGATCAGCGAGCACAGGGGTTAGGGTTAGCAGGATTTGGTGCGGGTTAGGACATGGGCTGCCGAGTTTTGGATGACCTCAAGTTTACGTAGGGTAGAACGTGGGAGGCCAGCCAGGAGTGCATTGGAGTAATCAAGTTTAGAGGTAACAAAGGCAGCCAGCCCAGACTGATACCCACTTGCTGAGATGCTGCAGTCCAAAGCCGGGCCTTCTAGGCCCAGAGCTGCTCGAGGTCGTCCTCCAAGGCTATCCACAGTCTCCCCCACTGAAAGTCAGCAGCCTTCCCCCAGCTATGCTGCAGCCACTGGGGTAGGAGCACTAGGACAGCTGGCGGATGAACTGAGGCAGGGGCGGAGGCGGGCAATGTTACTGTTGTGTATGCAATAACTGTTAGACTGAGTACTGTTTAACTCCAAGAAGTATGACCTTGGCTCTGCTTTATTAAGGCCCAAAGTGACTAATATACAAAATGTCTGGCCTTTTATACTTGGGCTGCACACACGCGCCTTCTAGTGGCTAGTGATCCCAAAAGTACATCCATGACAATACCCCCCTCTGAGATATTAACACAGTCTTACAAATTGAGACGGTCCGGTGTTTTACGCTCCCGGGTTGACCATCTAAGTTCAACTTCAGCCTTGGGTGAGTGTTCAGAGTCTGTTGTGACTGGTGGCTGGGTGGCTGGCCTGGTGGGAGTGGCAATGGCCATGTCAGGGATTGAAAGTCTATTTTCATTAAACATGTCAGTGATTGAAAGTCCCGATTCACTGATGACCGCTGAGTCCTCTGATGACTGGGGGTAGGTTGGTTGGTTGTCGATTGTCTCTTCCTCTGACTGTTCCGGTTCGTCTATGTGCCACAGCTTTGTCTGATCCATATTTTTCCTGCATGTTTGCCCATTTTTGAGTTTGACAATAAATACTCTGTTGGCCTCCTTGGCCATAATAGTACCAGCGATCCACTTGGGACCCTGACCATAATTCAGAACATATACAGGATCATTTACAGAAATATCGCATGACACAGCTGCGTGATCGTGATACCCTTGCTGACTTTGTCTTCTATATTCAACATGATTATTCAAGTCAGGGTGTACAAGAGACAGCTTGGTCTTAAGACCTCTCTTCGTCATTAGTTCAGCAGGTGAGGCCCGGGTAAGCGTGTGTGGTCTTGTCCTGTAACTAAGCAGTATGCATGACAGGCGGGTCTGCAGTGACCCTTGGGTTACTCGTTTCATGCTCTGCTTTATGATTTGGATGGCACGTTCTGCTTGCCCTTTGGATGCAGATTTGAACGGTGCTGACCTTACATGTTTGAAACCATTGAGTTTCATGAACTCTTGAAACTCCTGACTGGTGAAGCACGATCTGTTGTCGCTAACAGCGATGTCAGGCAGACCATGTGTCGCGAACATGACACTGAGATTCTCAATGGTAGCTGTGGATGTACTGGATAACTTGATTATAACTCTATCCACTTCGAATATGCACCCACCATAACTAAAAACATCTTCCCCAGGAAGGGACCTGCAAAGTTTATGTGGATCCTGGACCATGGTTTGGACGGCCATGACAACAGACTCAGCAGCGATTCATAAGAACATAACATAAGAATTAGGAACAGGAGTAGGCCATCTAGCCCCTCGAGCCTGCTCCGCCATTCAACAAGATCATGGCTGATCTGGCCATGGACTCAGCTCCACTTACCCGCCCGCTACCCATAACCCTTTATTCCTTCATTGGTTAAAAATTTATCTATCTGTGATTTGAATACATTCAATGAGCTAGCCTCAACTGCTTCCTTGGGCAGTGAATTCCACAGATTCACAACCCTCTGGGAGAAGAAATTCCTTCTCAACTCGGTTTTAAATTGGCTGGTGCTTTGCTGAGCTGCATGCAAGTATTGCACTGATGCACACATGATTCCAGCTCAGAGTCAACTCCCGGCCACCATACATGAGACCTGGCAATAGCTTTCATCATTACAATGCCGGGATGTGTGCTATGTAGCTCACGTACAAATTTCTCTCTCTCTTTCTTGGGCATAACAACACGATTGTCCCACAGTATACAATCCAACTGAAGAAACAGTTCGTCTTCACGTCAAATGTAAGGTTTGGTCTCCTCGCACATTTGCTTGGGTATGGCAGACCAATCACTTTTGAGGATACAACTCTTCAGCACCAATAAAATCGGGTCCTGGCTAGTCCATGTCTTAACTTGTTGAGCCGTGACAGGGGTTCCTTCACTCTCAAAAGCATCCATAACTAACAATAGGTCCACCGGTTGTGGCGTTTCCACCTCCGGTGTGGGCAATGGCAGATGGCTCAAAGCATCGGCGCAATTCTCGGTGCCAGGTCCTTGGCAAATGACATAATCATAAGCGGATAATGTCAGCCCCCACCTCTGGATGCGGGATGAAGCATTTGTATTCAGAGAACAATGAAATGAGCGGCTTGTGAGCTGTCTCCAGTTCAAACCGAAGACCAAACAGGTACTGATGCATCTTTTTAACCCCATACACACAGGCTAGTGCTTCTTTCTCTACCATGCTGTAGGCTCTTTCCGCTTTAGACAAACCTTTTGAAGCATATGTGACTGGTTGAAGTTTACCCGACTCATTAGCTTGTTGGAGTACACAACCAAGTCATATGATGAAGCATCACAGGCCAATACTAAACATTTACATGGGTCATCATGTACCAGCAGCTTGTTAGAGCAAAGCAGATTAGTGGCTTTCTCAAAAGCTCTGTCTTGAGATGCACCCCACGCCCAGTTGTTGCCTTTTCTTAGCAGCATGTACAGTGGTTCTGTAGGGGTTTTTCCTTCTACTATTGCTTGTGACTGGGCGCAACCTTCAGACTATGGTGATTTGAGTTGCTATCACCTGTGGACCCCTTTTCTGCTTATACCCAATTACAGCTTATCGATATGTTTGATACCACCAATATGTCTGAGGCTGCTTATACCCAATTACAGCTTAGTGATATGTTTGATACCACCAATATGTCTGAGGCTGCTTATACCCAATTACAGCTTAGTGATATGTTTGATACCACCAATATGTCTGAGGCTGCTTATACCCAATTACAGCTTAGTGATATGTTTGATACCACCAATATGTCTGAGGCTGCTTATACCCAATTACAGCTTAGTGATATGTTTGATACCACCAATATGTCTGAGGCTGCTTATACCCAATTACAGCTTAGTGATATGTTTGATACCACCAATAGGTCTGAGGTTGCTTATACCCAATCGCAACCTTGACGTTTTGAGGCGTCCTGCACCCCTATCTGGTTCAGACCTCAGAATTTAGGTGGATAATGAGCTTCCCACAATAAAACACTCAGAGATGCAAAAGACAAGAAATGTTCCTGGAAAAGTCAGGTAAGTCCTACTTTATTAAAACCCAGGTGAGCGTTTAAACAAGGTTAAGTTGCTAAAGACAACACAAAACTAATACACACATAATAAAAGTGGTGCGAGCCCCCAAAGTGTGGACCAAGTGAAATACAAGGTCGATGCACTGGCTTGTTGAACCACTTTGAACTAAGAGAAAAAAAGGTTTATGGGAGGAACGGACACAACGAAATTCTAAGTTTAAAATCCTTATACCCACTCTATCACCCACCCCCTCCTTTACACCCAACTAGCCTAAGCTGACAGTTGGGAGAAGACTCCAGGGTGATACTCACAGTTTCCTTTGACGGGTATAGTGGGTCCCACCTTAAATCGGGTGTGCTCCAGTTATCCTCGGAGGTTGTATGGGCTCGCAGTTGTGTTTCTTTTCGGCCGGGTGAGAACTAGGGTGAATGTTGCCTCCCCCGGTCACCTCGATCGTTAATTGTCCAGTCGGTGGGCCTCGGAGCGCGGTCCTGGTGTGCGGCTCGGTTGCTAGGGCAAGGTTGGGACCCCCTTTTTCTCTTCCTTGGTTTTCGGTCGCTGGTTCAGCACACGGATGGAGTCTAGGTCCGCTGGTGGCAGTTGTCTTTGGCTGCTCCGAAGTTCTTTAGCCTGGGCCGTTATTTTGCGAGGCTGAGTCCCTCTCTCTTCCTTCGAGGTGTCGTTAGGTCCCCTTGTCTATGTTCTTCAAGTGCTGCCAGCTCTCACTTTTATACCTGGTTCGGTTCCGGCCCTTTTCGCGCCCAAACTGAATCAGTGTCTCATTGTTTGAGTCGAGGTGGAGATGAGGCGTTAAGGTAAAGCATTGTTTCTTGTGCACCTCGGTACCTGATAGTCTGGCTGGCTATTGTGTCAGAGTCGGGATGCACTGAGGTGTTGGCCTTTCCTATTGCCTTTATGTACATGGGTAATGGGCTGGTGATGGGCCCTTCTCCTTGATTAGATCCAGGTAAGCTGTCCTTTACAAAATGGGCCGGGTATTCTCTATTGGAGGATTTCCCTGCTTCTGGCCCGGCTCGATTCACTGATTGGCCGGCCCAGGATGCACTTTCCCGGGATTGGCTGGCTTCTCAGCCTGCCTGTGGCTCCCGAATTCACATAGTGTCTGGCCACAGACATATTTCCCAGCCTGCCTTTCTTCCTGCGGCTTGCCTTGGCCAAAGTTCGATTAAAAGGGTGTATGGAATGATCCCATGCTTTGTTTCCTTGTTACCGGGTGCCTTTTTCTTGTGTAGCACTGGATTTTCGACCCTTACACTCCTCCATCTTGACACATCTGGAAATAAACGGAATGTGTCCAAGGACTATAAGAAAATCCTGGGGTCTGCCAAGTGTCAGCCTTCCCCAATAATTATCCTCGACTATGGGCCCATTTACTCCCAACATTCTTACTATGTACATTAACCCTGCTTTCTTGCAGGTAAATTACAAAACAGGTACCTCTTTGTTTTAGTTACATAGAGCTTTCAAACCCCAAATTATACTATGTCGCGTGTTTCTTGCGCTTCTTGCACCATGTTTCAAAACACTACAACAAACCAACACACATAGTTACTGCACAGAGAATATCCATGGTATGTGAGTCCATGATGTGCTTCATGCCCGGGATAGTTGACCGGGTTGGTCCGTCTCCGGGTGTGACTTCTCGGGATGTTACGGCAGCCAGAGTGTTCTTCTTTGTTTCTGAAAAAGGGAAGAACACCTGGAAACAAAGGGCGTTCTTAATGATCAGACAAGGCTGTCTTGCTGCTGTCTCTGGAACATTATGGAATAGCCTTGTGCCCTCTGAGCCTGCTTAGATTTACAAGCGCTGGCTAGAAGGTACAGGACATTAATTAACTGTTCAATAACCAGTGCGTGGGAGGCTATATGGAGCCAAACAGGGATGTCCACTCGGGTACCCCAGTCCCACCATGCTGGTGACTGTATGTTTGCAATCTCGAGGGCTATACTCTTTGTCCTTTGTTCCAGAGTCTAATAATGCTTTTGTCTGAGTTCCACTGCCTTCAACAAGGCGGTGAGTTTCTCAGGGAGTAATGGTATAGGATAACCAAAACGGACAGCATATTTCCGCAGGTCACTCGCGTTGTATTGATGTCCCCAAAGTCCAGCTCGTAAGAGCTCCTGAACATTTCCTTCAGTAGAGCTTGATACAACAACTCGGTTTCTCTAGGGCAGAAAGCAGGTAGGTGAACTTCTGTCAGGTTTAGAATTACTGAAGCAACTGCATAAAGTACTCCCTGGTATACTAACTTATCTGTCGGTACTAACACTAACCCATTCCCAGGTCCCCTATTGGTGCACGGACATCCATAACTGTCAATGGGCTTGGGCGTGGGCAGGGGTTTCTTCACCTGAGCCAGCAGCTTGGTGGCATTGACCGGTACCCGGAAGCGAGGGAGCACACAATCTTCCCTGCTGCGATCCCATTGCATCCCCTTCCCCGAGTCCTTCCACCATCAGGCAATAGCAATTGACAGCCCAGCTGGGCATATTCGGGCTGACCCCCATAAGCAGGTATAGATCCCCTGATCATAGGCCCACCATTTCGCCCAACACACAGTGACCCCCCCGGTGATCCCGTGACCGTCCGGTAGGTGTCATTGCTCAGACGTTCCCAATCTGGGCTGCTGTCCTCGATGTCCGCGCTCAGTTTCCTGAGCCACCATCAGCGTCCCAAAGGCATGTCGCCAACACACGTTAAACACACTCTCCTTCCCTCTGTCACCCTAACCCAGGATGTGGCCATCTCGATTTCGGGGCAAGGGATGGAGGCCTCCCCATAGGTAAAACTCTCGTGGCTCGAATACCGAGTGGAATTCGAACCCAACCACCCCCACCATCTCCCCTTGTGGAAGTAGGTGGCCTGGCCTTCTGCCTCCATGATCCCTTCTCCCGTGGTCATGATTGATGCCCTGCCCCCGGAGCACCCGTATGTCAAAGACATCTCGATGTCGAGTTTCTGTCCGGGGCAGGTCCCCAGGTAGGTAAATAACATCGCGACGATCTGGAGCATCTTCTGGAACACAAGATTGAACACAGTCTTGCCTGAGATTTCTTCAGGCTCGACTGGAGTAACATCACAAAATAAAAACACCATCACCTCACTTTTAAAATCTCCCTAAACTATATGTAGAACATCAGGCTATAAAATGCCACCCATCTCCGGGTGGCCTGGTCAGTCTCTGATACTGACTTGGCTTGGTTGGCCATCTTGCTGACCTTGCCCCAGGAGCCGGACTGCCCTTTTGTAGGGCTTGCAGGAGGACTTCTTTTAAATGTCCTGCTTCCATTTCTTTGAGCCCTTCGGTGTCTGGGATCTTTCCTGGGTCTTTCGGTGGTGTCCCTTTTACCGCACAGAGTCTGCCACTCTTGTGCTTCTTTTCTCGTCTGACTCTGGGACGGGCGGGAAGGTATACGGGGGACCAAGGCATCCGAGGCTGCCTCACTCTGGAACTACGCCTAACCAGGGGCGCGGAGTCCCATATTACAGGCTGCACCCCTTGGTCCTCCCACTGGTCTATCCCTTCCTCTATCTGCCCTGTCGTTATACTGCACAGGACTCCCTTCTCCTGTGCTAAGTCCCTTTCCTGCCTATCAGGCTGTGCCACTTCACTCTGCTGTGTGATGGTCTTACTGTGGCAGTGGACTATTCCGGGTTGTGGGGCTTCGGGACCGGGGTTGACCTCTGTTACAGCCTCCACATCCACCGGAATGTCCTTTGTCTCCTGTGGGGTTTCTTTACCTGTGGGAGCCTTCCTTTTTCCTGCCCTCTCATCTCCTGTGAAGCCGACCAGCTCGTAGGGTACACCATTAGATGGGATGAGAAGGCCGGGTCCTTTGTGTGGACAAGGGTGCTTGAAGCCCCCATGTCCAACAGGTAATTACCCTGGCTCCCCTCCACCTCCATCTTTACCCACAGTCTTCCCCACGAGTCGTAGTCCAGCGGACACAGGTAGGCGGGCTTGGTGGGGCCTAGTCACAGCTTCTGCTGTAGGGGAGCTGTTGGTATCTCCCTGCCTACAGCTACGTTCACCCGGCCGGAACCTGCCAGCAGCTGCCTGAGGGTTTCCACCGCAGTCTCGAATGCTGCAGTGGCCCTGGGTTTCTCGCCGCCTGGGTTCCCCTCTGGGGGTGTTTACACTTCCTTGGTGCGGTACGGGTTGGTCCGGCATTTGCTGCGGAAATGACCCGGCTTGCCGCACCCATAACATACCCCCCTCTTATCGGAAGGATATCCCCCTTCCTGATGCCACTCTTTCTTGGAGGTTTGGTTGGGTTGCACCATGTGCACCCGACCCTTTATGGGTTTTTCAGGCTTTTCCTCCTCCTCCATCCGCCGTATGGCGGTCAGTCTGCCTATCATGATGGGGTCTGCGGGGATAAACCAGAGGTCTGCCCTTTCCTTTACACTGGGCAGGCTGTTCGCGATTATGGTGCGAAACCAGGCCTCCCTCTGCTCTACCGTGAGATTAGCCCTGTCGAGCAGGCCCCCGCAGGCTGCGCTATACACCAGCCACAGCCTGTCCACATAGATCTGTGGGGCCTCTCCGGTTAGCTGACGGGTCTTTGCTATCCTTTCGAAAGGGCTTCCCTTGTTCCACCCCACAGCTTCCAGGATGGCCCTTTTCAGAGCGTCCAAGGTACAGCGTACCCCTCGATAAACAGGGGGAAGAGCCTGATAGATTCTTCCATCTATTGAGAATAGGAGCACTTTAACTGCTTCTGCATTATCGCAGGCATTACTTCCAGGAAATGGGCGTACGGGTCTCCTTGCCTAGTCAGTTTGGGGATGTGCGATACCATAGCCTTTAGGGCTTGCACCCCATGGGGAATAATAAACTCGCTGTCGAGCGGTCCCTGGGGTTGCGCACCCTGTGGGGGGCCGTACTTTCTCTGCACAGCCGGGCACATCGGTCCCGCTGCGGATGTTACTACTGGCTCCCCTTGTTTAGCCGTGATCAAACTGACAGACTCGACTCTTTCTACGGGTGTCCCATACCCCTTTGGCTGGGTCGGCTCCACCTGGCTGGCCCCATGCCCTTTTGGCTGGACCGACTCTCCCTGGCCGGTCCCATGCCCTTTTGGCTGGACTGACTCTCCCTGGCCGGTCCCATGCCCTTTTGGCTGGACTGACTCTCCCTGGCTGGTCCCATGCCCTTTTGGCTGGACCGACTCTCCCTGGCCGGTCCAATGCCCTTTTGGCTGGACTGACTCTCCCTGGCCGGTCCCATGCTCTTTTGGCTGGACCGACTCTCCCTGGCCGGTCCCATGCCCTTTTGGCTGGACCGACTCTCCCTGGCCGATCCCATGCCCTTTTGGCTGGACCGACTCTCCCTGGCTGGTCCCATGCCCTTTTGGCTGGACCGACTCTCCCTGGCCGGTCCAATGCCCTTTTGGCTGGACTGACTCTCCCTGGCCGGTCCCATGCTCTTTTGGCTGGACCGACTCTCCCTGGCCGGTCCCATGCCCTTTTGGCTGGACCGACTCTCCCTGGCCGATCCCATGCCCTTTTGGCTGGACCGACTCTCCCTGGCTGGTCCCATGCCCTTTTGGCTGGACCGACTCTCCCTGGCCGGTCCAATGCCCTTTTGGCTGGACTGACTCTCCCTGGCCGGTCACATGCCCTGTGGGCTTCTTGGACTGCATCCTCTGTTCCTCCCTGAAGCCTGCCGGACACTCTACCGGCGCCTCAGGAGGCGGTCGACTGGCTTCTGTCATCGGATCCTCCTCCACTCCCCATTCATTGGTAGCCCCCCGGGGCCCCAGCAGACACACTGTCCCCTTTACCTGGGACAGAGCCTGGAGGAGGGATTGGATCCGTTTCTGGCAGGGCGCATGATCTGTCTTCTCACGGCTGATTTCCGTGATGACTTTATAGGCAACACACAAACCCTCTAGCTGGCCCTGCAATTCCTGTACTTGCTTCGCATAGGTTATACTTCGTTCCCTATGTTTCTGCTCCTCAACCCGAGACACTGTAACCTGACTCTGCAGGTACTCCTGGTGGTTACGGAACGTCTTCTCCACTGTGCTCTCCTGTTCCTTTCTGCTATCAGCTCCACTGTGACCTGGGTGCCGGCTGCACTGCTGGCTGCTGAGGTTATTACTGCTTTTTTAAGTTCATCCTGTAACCTCCCCACCTGGAGGTCTAGCTCTCTAACCTGCCTTGTCAAGCAGATTAGCCAGATCGCCTTCTCTATATTCTTGCTATAGGTTGGGCCCGCAGTCCACTGGGCCGCCACGTCTGCCGGACGCGGCGCCCTTGTCAGGCTCTGAACCCAAGCCTTAGAAAAATTAACTTTAGAAAACACATAATCTTTAATTCTTTCCTCCATTTTGGAATGTTCCAGGATTACCTTCTCTGAGGTGGTCAGCTCATTCTCCCACTGAGCTCCTGGCTGGCTCGCCATTAGTTGTAGCGGTTTTTCCTTCTACTATTGCTTGTGACCGGGCGCAACCTTCAGACTATGGTGATTTGAGTTGCTATCACCAGTGGACCCCTTTTCTGCTTATACCCAATTACAGCTTAGTGATATGTTTGATACCACCAATAGGTCTGAGGCTGCTTATACCCAATTACAGCTTAGTGATATGTTTGATACCACCAATAGGTCTGAGGCTGCTTATACCCAATTACAGCTTAGTGATATGTTTGATACCACCAATAGGTCTGAGGTTGCTTATACCCAATCGCAACCTTGACGTTTTGAGGCATCCTGCACCCCTATCTGGTTCAGACCTCAGAATTTAGGTGGATAATGAGCTTCCCACAATAAAACACTCAGAGATGCAAAAGACAAGAAATGTTCCTGGAAAAGTCAGGTAAGTCCTACTTTATTAAAACCCAGGTGAGCGTTTAAACAAGGTTAAGTTGCTAAAGACAACACAAAACTAATACACACATAATAAAAGTGGTGCGAGCCCCCAAAGTGTGGACCAAGTGAAATACAAGGTCGATGCACTGGCTTGTTGAACCACTTTGAACTAAGAGAAAAAAAGGTTTATGGGAGGAACGGACACAACGAAATTCTACACAAGTTTAAAATCCTTATACCCACTCTATCACCCAATTAGCCTAAGCTGACAGTTGGGAGAAGACTCCAGGGTGATACTCACAGTTTCCTTTGACGGGTATAGTGGGTCCCACCTTAAATCGGGTGTGCACCGGTTATCCTCGGAGGTTGTATGGGCTCGCAGTTGTGTTTCTTTTCGGCCGGGTGAGAACTAGGGTGAATGTTGCCTTCCCCGGTCACCTCGGTCGTTGGTTGTCCAGTCGCTGGGCCTCGGAGCGCGGTCCTGGTGTGCGGCTCGGTTGCTCAGGGCAAGGTTGGGACCCCCTTTTTCTCTTCCTTGGTTTTCGGTCGCTGGTTCAGCACACGGATGGAGTCTAGGTCCGCTGGTGGCAGTTGTCTTTGGCCGCTCCGAAGTTCTTTAGCCTGGGCCGTTCTTTTGCGAGGCTGAGTCCCTCTTTTTTTAAATTTCAAAATATACTTTATTCATATAAAAAATTTGTACAGTACATTCAAAAGCAGTTCAGTACGTTTAGCTGCGGTCAGCAATCCCACACACTACATTTGGGTGCTGACGGCAGTTCCGTTCGATACATTTCCTTGCTTTTCATTTCATGTACAATTTGGTACAATACGGGATACCTTGTAATACATTCAACAAATTACATTACATGTGTCACTATACATTACACGGAATGGGTGACGGTACATTTACATTTTTTTTTCTTTTCAACGTGCATTACGAAACAGACCTTACATTGTACATGGCACTACATAGGTGTTGACAGATCATGGTGCTCCATATACACGAAAAAGAAGTTGCACGTACAGCCCGAGGGGAGTTTTGTACTGATTCCTGCCCCCGGGTTTACCATGGCAGAAGGGCTTTAAACTGTGGCTCTTCCCCACCGTGCCTTTGTGGCGACTGCACCAATTTTAAGTGCGTCCCTCAGCACGTAATCCTGGATCTTGGATTGCGCCAGTCTGCAACACGCAGACGTGACCATCTCCTTGCTCTGGAAGACCAGCAAGTTTCGGCAAGACCAAAGAGCGTCTTTGACCAAGTTGATGGCCCTCCAGCAGCAGGTGATATCTATCTTGGTGTGTGTCCCTGGGAACAGCCCGTAGAGCACAGAGTCCTGTGTTATGGAGCTGCTTGGGATGAACCTCGACAGCAACCACTGCATCTCTTTCCAAACCTGCCTTGCGAAGGCGCAATCCTGAAGGAGATGGGTGACAGTCTCATCCGCCCCGCAGCTGACTCGGGGGCACCGTGCCGTGTTGCTGAGACGTCGGCTGTGCATGAAGGCTCTGACGGGTAAGGCCCTCCTTACCACCAACCAAGCTACATCTTGGTGCTTGTATGAAAGCTCTGGCGATGAGACGTTCTGCCAAACGAGTTCGACAGTCCGCTCAGGGAACCACCCAACAGGGTCCACCCTCTCCTTCTTTCGTAGGGCGTCCAGGACGTTACGTGCTGACCACTGTTTTATGGCCTTGTGGTCAAAGGGGTTTTTTGTGCAAAACTTTTCCACGAAGGACAGGTGGACAGGCATGATCCAACTGGTGGGGCCGTTTCGAGGCAGCATGGCCAGGCCCATCCTTCGCAACGCCGGGGACAGGTAGAACCTAAGCATGTAGTGACACTTGGTGTTTGCGTACCGGGGGTCTGTGCACAGCTTGATGCAGCTGCACACAAAGGTGGCCATCAGGATGAGGGCCACGTTCGGAACATCCTTTCCACCACTGCCCAGAGATTTGTGCATTGTGTCTCTGCGGACCCGTTCCATTTTGGACCTCCAGAGAAAGTGGAAGACAGCCCGGGTGACTGCCACAGCACAGGAGCGAGGGATGGGCCAGACCTGTGCCACGTGCAGCAACCCCGAGAGCACCTCACTCCTGATGACCAGGTTCTTTCCTGCCATGGAGAGGAAGCACAGCTTCCACCATCCCAGTTTTTTCTTCACTTTGACGATACGCTCTTCCCAGTTTTTGACGCATGCCCCGTCCGCTCCGAACCATATTTCCAACGCCTTCAGGTAATCTGGCTTAACGGTGAAGGGAATAAAGGATCGGTCGGCCCAGTTGCCGAAGAACATGGCCTCGCTTTTGCTGTGATTGACCTTCGCTCCCGAGGCCAGTTCAAACTGGTTGCAGATTGTGAGCAATCTGCGGACCGACTGCGGATCCGAGCAAAAGAGGGCCACGTCGTCCACGTACAGGGAGGTCTTGACCTGAGCGCCTCCGCTGCCTGGGATAGTCACCCCTCTAATGCCCGCATCCTTCCTGATGGACTTGGCAAAGGGCTCGATACAACACACAAACAAGAGAGACGAGAGAGGACAGCCTTGCCTGACTCCAGATCTGATCGGAAAGCTTTCGGTTTCCCACCCGTTGATTAGAACTGCGCTACTGATGTCTCTGTAGAGCAGTTGGATCCAATTGCGGATACCCTCCCCAAACCCCATTTTGGAGAGCACGTCCATCAGGTACGTGTGCGATATCCTGTCAAAGGCCTTCTCATGGTCTAAGCTGATTAAGCAGGTGTCCACCCCCCTGTCCCGCACGTAGGCGATCGTATCCCTGAGTAGCGCCACGCTATCAGAGATCTTCCTGCCAGGGACAGCGCAGGTCTGGTCTGGGTGGATCACCAGCTCAAGAGCAGACTTGACCCTTTTGGCGATGACCTTTGACAGGATCTTGTAGTCCACGTTGAGCAGCGAAATGGGCCGCCAGTTTTTGATTTCCTCTCTCTCCCCCTTCTGCTTGTAGATGAGGGTGATGATGCCTTTCCTCATTGATTCTGACATACTGCCAGCCAGAAGCATACCTCCGTACACTTCCAGCAGGTCTGGGCCCATCCAGTCCCACAGAGCCGAACACAACTCGACCGGCAAGCCGTCGCTTCCAGGAGTTTTACTCGTCGCAAGGGACCGGACAGCCTTTGTCATCTCGTCCAGAGTTAATGGGTGGTCCAGACTCTCCCGCTCGCTGTCGTTTAGGACCTCCGTGATAGACGACAGGAATGACTGGGAGGCCGCGTGGTCTGTGGGCTTGACGTCATACAGCCCGGCATAGAAGGATTTGCTGATCCTCAGCATGTCAGGCTGCGAAAACGTCACAGAACCGTATTCTTCCTTTAGGCTGGTGATCACAGAGCTTCCCCTGTGTACCTTTTGGAAGAAGAAGCGCGAACACGTTTCATCCTGCTCGACGGAGCGGACTCTGGAGCTGAAAATGATTTTGGAGGACTCTAAGGCAAAGTGCGAGGCTTGCTGGCCCTTCACCTCTTCGAGTTCCTCCGCGACATCGACCCCCATCGACTGCAACAGGAGCAGGTTTTGCATGCTCTTCTGGAGTTGGGACAATTCCCTCTGTCTCCCTCTCCTGAACACCTTTGAGGATGAAGAACCTCTTGATGTTTGTCTTGATTGTTTCCCACCAGTGCATGGGGGAATCGCAGAGGGGTTTTACGGTTCTCCAACCTTTGTAATCCCTCTTGAGTTCCGCCACGTTTTCAGGAGTCAACAGTTTCACGTTCAGCTTCCATATCCCTCTGCCAACTTTTTGGTTTTCCTGTAGGCGACAGTTGGCCAGTAGGAGGCAGTGGTCAGAGAAGAACACCGGCGTGACGTCGGTGAATCTGACATTGAGCTTGTGGGACACAAACAGGAAGTCTATTCTGGAACGGATAAACCCGTCTGGTCTCGACCAGGTGTATCTGCGCGGTGCTCCGTCTGCAGGGTGCTGAAGACGTCGCATTGCTTGGCGTCTTTTACCGCGTCCATCAGGAGTTTGGACGTGGCGTTCAGTTTGCTGTCGGCTCTGCTGGATCGTCCAGCCGCATCGATGATGCAGTTGAAGTCAGTTGACCGGCCTGGACGTCGCCAGCAGCAGTGGGAGCTGCTGGAAGAGGGCCAGTCGCTCTGATCTGAGAGGCGAGGCATACACGTTAATTAGCCTTAGAGGGGAATTTTTGTACATTACATCTGCTACGAGGAGGCGGCCGCCCACCACCTCCTTAACTTCGGTGACGGTGAAGTGGCCTCCCCGCAGCAGAATGCCCAGGCTGGAAGACCAGCTGTCGTTGCCTCCTGACCATATGGATGGTCCATGGGCCCACCATCGTGACCACTGCCGGTAACTGCTGGAGTGCGGCAGACCGCACTCCTGCAAGAACAGCAGGTCCTCTTTGATCTTGGCGAGGTACCCCAAGGTGGAAACACATCGCGTAGTGGATTTTACGCTATGCACGTTAATAGTAGCAATTTTTAAATCCATTTTAACGTTACTGTTTACAGTTACAAACATTACACTTCAAGTAAATCGTCCTTTAAGTCTGAGGTCTGCCCAGTGGCCGGTTCCGGAATATATAGGTGATTACAATAAAAGTCTACTGCACCTGGGCTGGCGTGCTCGTCATCCTCTGCCATGGGAGTGTTTTGACCAGGGGACTGCTGCAGTGCTGCGATAAAGTCCGATATGTCCTCTCCACTGTCCTCGCCTGGTGTTGGTAGTTCCCTCTTTTCATCAGTCACAGCGTTCTCGAGCTGGTGTGTTTCGATCGCTGTGTCGCTCCCGGTATTCCGGAGCTCGTGTGCGCTGGGCGCTTCGCTGCTCGCGGGTTCCTGGAGCAGAGCTGTGTTGGTCGCTTCACTGCTCCCGGTCGCCTGTGGCTGTGGGTTGGCGTATTGCCTCTTGTTTTGGTGTCGGTGGCGAGAGGCTTTTTCTCGCCTTTCCTCATCAGACGAGCTGCCGCTGTTGCTGTCTGTCGAGGTTTGTAGCCACCTCTTCCCTGTCGTTTCCGCAGGGGCCCTTGCTCGCCTGTTCTCCTTACGCTTGCGGGCCTTTTTCTTGACGGTCTCCCATCCCGCTTCATCGTCTGCTGTCTCCTCATTCCTGGACTCGGTGCGCTGGGGGAGAGCTTCGCTGCTGGCTGCTGGTGTCTCGCAGCTCGCTGTAGCAGGCTTGTCTTCCTCGCCAACTTGTTCCGAGTCCCCGAGGGCATTGGTCGGGAGGAGGGTGTGGCTCCCCTCTGAAACGTTGTGTTCCTCAGCTTCCTCCTCCTCTGGTGCAATGTTCTTTGCCGCCTGCGTATAGCTGAAGTTGCGCTTGGGGCAGTTTTTGTAAAGGTGCCCAGCCAGACCACAGAGGTTGCAGCACTTGGTCTCCTTACAGTCCTTTGTCTGGTGGCCTTCGTTCTTGCAGTTTCGGCAGATGACAGTTTTGCAGCTTGCCGCCACATGGCCTGCCTTCCCGCAGGTCCGGCACACGTTGGGTTGGCTAGCGTACACCATGTAGCCCTGACTTCTTCCGATGGCAAAGCTGGAGGGAGGGTGCAGGATAGTTCCGCTGGTGTCCACCTTCATGGTGACCTGGATCTGGCGCTTGCTGGTCCATATCCCGTGCAAGTCTTTCACGTCGCTGCTGTTTCCTGCCCCATCGACATACCTGGCAAGGAAAGTCAGCACATCAATGACCGGGATGTGGGGGTTGTACATTTGCACTGTGATAGTGCGTCTTCTCTGCGACGGGAGGGTGAACAGTGGCTCCCAAGTTAGCACTGAGTGCAGCGGTTCACTCGCCTCCTTCAAACCCTTCAGGAACTTCAGGCAGAGGGTGACGGTTCTGAAGGTCACATCGTAGTAACCTCTCTTCGGGTGGTCCTGCAAGGCGAAGACGTCGGCAACTTTCATGCCTCATGTTCCCAGCAGGATTTTCTTCACGAAAAGGTCCCGGTTGATCGTTGTCTGTCCTTCCACTTTCTTCACCGTCACTCGGATGGTGTTTCGGACACCATGGTTCGCTGCTCGGTTGGCCGCCATCCGGGTTGCAGATTCCTCCTTTCGATGTGTATTGTGGCCGAAGCCTTCAATCTGTTGTGGTGCCAGTCCGACACCTTGGGCGGCCTTCGGGCACGCCCCTTGACGGGCCTCCGGGCCCGCCGAATGGTCGGTCGACATGCAGATTTTCTTGTTCTCCCCAATTGGCGCCTGGCCCAAGCCAAAGGCCAGAGCCAGCAAAACTGGAAAAACGAGTTTCTGCAATCAGTCAATTTGCATATGAATGCCCAATCAACAGATACTACACTAGATCTTAGCCAAAAGGCCGAGAAGCGAGAACGCAATGCATGTAAAGAGCCAGCACTTTCTTTCAGGCAAAGCCTCAGTGTCTCATTGTTTGAGTCGAGGTGGAGATGAGGTGTTAAGGTAAAGCATTGTTTCTTGTGCACCTCGGTGCCTGATAGTCTGGCTGGCTATTGTGTCAGGGTCGGGATGCACTGAGGTGTTGGTCTTTCCTATTGTCTTTATGTACATGGGTAATGGGCTGGTGATGGGCCATTTTCCTTGATTAGATCCAGGTAAGCTGTCCTTTGCAAAATGGACCGGGTATCCTTATTGGTGAAGGATTTCCCTGCTTCTGGCCTGGCTCGATTCACTGATTGGCTGGCCCAGGATGCACTTTCCCGGGATTGGCTTGCTTCTCAGCCTGCCTGTGGCCTCCGAATTCACATAGTGTCTGGCCACAGACATATTTCCCAGCCTGCCTTTCTTCCTGCAGCTTGCCTTGGCCAAAGTTCGATTAAAAGGGTGTATGGAATGATCCCATGCTCTGTTTCCTTGTTACCGGGTGCCTTTTTCTTTGTGTAGCACTAGATTTTCGACCCTTACAATAAGTTGCTCAATTTAAGTAGGAAGTTATCGAAGTTGTTGAGTAGACCCAGGAACGAACGCAGCTCCGTCACATTCTGCAGCTTGGGTGCATTCTTGATAGCCTTGGTTTTCGCGTCCGTGAACCTGATGCCATCAGCAGCGATTTTCCTCCCCAGAAATTTGACCTCTTGTGCCATGAAGATGCACTTCGAGCGTTTCAGTCTGAGTCCCACTTTGTCCAGGCGATGTAGAACCCCTTCCAGGTTGTTCAGATGTTCCTCGGAGTCACGACCTGTGATCAGGATGTCATCTTGGAACACGACGGTTCTGGGAACAGACTTCAGTAGACACTCCATGTTCCTCTGAAATATTGCTGCAGCTGAGTGAATTCAAAAGGGCACCTGTGATAAATAAACGGTCCTTTATGCATGTTAATACACGTAAGTCTCTTCGACGTCTCGACCAGCTCCTGTGACATGTAGACGATGTCAAGTCCAGTTTGGTGAACGACTTCCCTCTGGCTAGCGTTGCAAACAAGTCATCAGCCTTCGGTAACGGGTACTAATTCTGTTTCGAAGCCGTGTTGATCATAGCCTTGTAGTCTCCACAGATTCTGACTGTGCCATCACTTTTCAGCACAGGAACAATGGGGCTGGCCCATTCATTAAATTCAACGGGTGATATGATCCCTTCACGCTGGAGTCTGTCCAGTTCGATTTCGACCTTCTCCCTCATCATATACGGAACTGCCCGAGCTTTATGATGGACGGGTCTTGCACCTTGGCTCCCGTGAAGTTACCGATGCCTGGTTCAAACAGCGAGGGGAACTTGCTCAATACTTGGATACATGTATCTTTCTCCGACGACAACGCCTTGATGTTATTCCAATCACATCTGATTTTTTCAAGCCAGTTCCTGCCGAACAGCGTTGGGCCATTGCCTGGGAAAATCCATAGAGGTAATTGTGAACCGCACCATCATACGACACTTTAATTGTGGCACTGGCGAATCACCGTTATGAGTTCTTTAGTGTACGTGCGCAACTTGACATTGACTGGACTCAGCCTGGGCCTCACAGCCTTAGTATTGCACGGCTTGTCTAATGCCCTCTGGCTCATTATCGATTGACTCGCCCCCGTGTCCAGTTCCTCGATACCGACACCCCATTAAATTTCACGTTGATCATTCTTGGTTTGCTCTTAGTTAGGAACAAGTATAGTCCATACACTTCCTCCGTTGGTATCTCGGATTGCATACCCGGATCCGCGCTAGTCTGACCATCATCCTCCACGTTGTGTGTCGCAGCATGCTTGCTCATCTGTGGACACTTGTGCTGGAGATGCCCCACTCTCAGACAGCCTTTGCAACTATAGTGCTTAAATCGGCATGGCTGGTGCCGGTTATTACCCCCACAACGCCAACACAGAGAAATCAGATGCATTCCCGCTGGCGGAGTTTGGGCAGCCACAGGTTTCGCGTACGCAGTCGGGTAGGCAATGCCATGTGCTGCTCTGCCGAACGCCAAATCAATCATATTGACAGTACTTGCCGAGTTTCAATTTTTCACTGATATCTGCTTTACACTTCTATCTGTCGTCATGCATGACTGAGTGACCGTGATGGCCCTGTTTAAGTCTAACGTCGCCACCACCAATAGTTTACGCAGGATCGTGGTTGATGCCGATTACAAAGAAGTCCCACAGCATGACTGCCAACACAACCCCGAACTTACACGGTCCCACTAGATGTCTCAGGTCGGCAATGAATTCCGCCGCATTCTGGCCCTCTGAGCAAACGTGCGTATAAAATCTGTATCTTGAGATGATGATGCCTTCGTCTGGCTTAAGGTGGTCCTGTACCAGTGTACACAATTCTTAATACGTCTTCTCTGTTGGACTCACAGGCAGGAGTAGATTCTTTATCAGACCATAAATTTTTGGACCGCAAACTGTGAGGAACACTGCCCGGCGCCGATCTGCATCGCCGACTTCCTCCATTTTGTTGGCCATGAAGAACTGGCTCAAACGGCTCACAAAGTCTGCCCAATCTTCTCCTTCCACAAATCGCTCCAATTGTGCTCATTTTTGCATGCAAAGGTTTTTGTTGCCTCATCGCCAAATGTTGTATATGCAATAACTGTTAGACTGAGAACTGTTTAATTCGAAGAAGTATGACCTTGGCTCTGCTTTATTAAGGCCCAAAGTGACTAACATGCAAAATGGCTGGCCTTTTATACTTGGGCTGTACATATGTGCGTGCAGTTCAATGGCCTCCAACAGTGACGCCATCTAGTGGCCAGTGATCCCAAAAGTACATACATGACAGTTACAGAGCTGGAAACAGGCGGTTTTAGTTATGCCGCAGATATGTGGCCATGGTGGGAGGAAGAATGCTGTCATCCTGAGAGTGGACAGCAGGTTCGTGCCCCACAGAGCCACTGCCATTCCTCCCGGGCTGTGCCTCAACAATCCTACTAATCTGTTGGAGGATGATTGTTGGACTACTGTCGATACGCTGAAAATTGGCGGAGCAGGCTCGAGGGACCAAATGGCCTACTCCTGCTTCTATTTGTTATGAGGAGGAATTTTTTCTCTCAGAGGGTTGTCAATCTTTGGAATTCTCTGCCTCAAAGTGCTGTGGATGCTTGGTCATTGAGTATATTCAAAGCTGCGATAGTTAGATTTTCAGACTCCAGAGGAATCAAGGGATATGGGGATAATAATAACTTTTATTTATATAGCGCCTTTAACGTAGTAAAATATCCCAAGGCGCTTCACAACAGTGTTACAAACAGATAAATTTGACACCGAGCCACGAAAGAAGTTAAGGGAAATGATCAAAAGCTTGTTTAAAGATATAGGTTTAACGAGCTTAGTGCCCAGGCAGCTGAAGGCACGTCCACCGATGGTTGAGCAGTTATAATGAGGGATGTTCAAGAGGCCAGAATTTGAGGAGCGCAGACATCTTGTGGGATTGTGGATGTTATATATGTATGTAATCCTCAGACTTGCCACTAGGGGATACACCTGTGGGAAACCTAAGGGTCACCTGTGCACCCAGAGACAAGCAGGTATAAAAAGTGATCCACTATGCTGCTTCCCCATTCTGGAGTCTGAATAAAGAGACCAAGATCACAACAGTTTGAGCTTACAATACAGTCCTGTGAATTTATTCTGAACATAACAAATTGGCGATGAGTAACGGATCACGAACTTTCACGCAGTAATGGCTGCCGTTCGTATTCTTGAGAGATTTGTTGAGGGTGATGATTGGGAAGCCTTCATTGAGCATCTCAACCAGTACTTCCTGGCCAATGAACTGGACAAGGCTGAGACGGCAATCAAGCGCAGGGCGATTCTCCTCACTGTGTGTGGGTCTTCGATATATGGCCTCCTCAAAAATCTGCTGGCACCGGTCAAACCAACAGACAAGACTTACACAGAGCATTGTATGCTGGTTGGGGAACACCTCAAGCTGAAGGAGAGCATCTTAATGGCCAGGTATCACTTTTACACGTACCATTGTTCCGAGGGCCAGAACGTGGCGAGCTTTGTCGCCGACCTAAGACGCCTTGCGGGACAGTGCGAATTTGCCGGATCTTTGGGGGCCATGTTGTGGGACCTTTTCGTGCTTGGAATCGGCCACGAGGTCATTCTTTGCAAACTGCTGTCTGCCGAATCCCTACATCTCAGCAAGGCCATCACGATAGCCCAAGCCTTCATATCCACGAGCGATAACATGAAACAGATATCTTCACAGAATCGAAGCTCACCGGCAAGTACTGTGCATAAAATAATGTTTTCAGCAGGCAGAACTGTACCGGGCAGGACCCTCATGACCGCAGAGGCCAGATCTAGGCATAGAGTGACTGAGAGTCCGCCGTGGGGCGTGAATGCGTATCGCTTAACACCATGTTGGTGCTGCGGGGGCTGTCATAAAGCTCATCAATGTCGATTCAAGGCCTATGTGTGCAAGGGCTGTGGAACACTGGGGCATCTCCAGCGAATGTGCAAATGACCTGTTACTCGCCACGTGGCAGAGTCAGGAGAGGACGACCGATCCAGCGAGGATCACGCTGAACAAGCAGGAGAGGCAACTCAACCTGAGAATGAAGAGGAAGGATATGGGATACACACCTTCACCACCAAAAGCCCTCTGATAATGTTAAAAGTTAAACTCAACGGCACTCCAGTCTCCATGGAATTGGACAGGGGGGGGGGGGGCGAGTCAATCAGTAATGAGCCAGAAGGCTGTGGGGCGACCCAAACTAATCCCGATTCAGGCAAAGCTGCGCACCTACACCAAGGAACTGATACCAATTATTGGTAGTGCAGACATAAGCGTATCCCATGAGGGAGCGGTGCATGATTTACCACTGTGGATTGTTTCAGGTGATGGGCCATCGCTGCTTAGTAGAAGATGGATGGGGAAGATTCGATGGAACTGGGAAGACCTCTGCGTACCTTCGCCAGCGAACGACGTCTCCCTTGCTCAAAAGCTGAGCAAAGCCCCACCTTCAGCTGAACCAGGCATCGAAGTGCAGATCTATTTGCAGATCCCCCAGGCACAGGTCGCTCATCACGACCACGAGGAGGTGAAGATTAACCGAGCAGTGGTACAGGCGCGGTACCCACCACCCAAAGCTGACGACCTCTTTGCGATGATGGAAGAGGTTGCAGGTCGATCAAGCGGAGTGGGTCTCCGGCTGAAGCGATCTGAATGCATCTTCCCGACGCCAGAGGCAAAATCCCTGGGGAGGAAGATCACGGCAGTCAGCATCACCGACATGGACGAGACCATGAGCACGGGACGAGAGTGTGTCCAGACCACGGGACGTCGCCGCAACGAAGCAGAGGCATGTGTTGCCCAGCAAGGAAGATGACTGGGTTTGGGGCAAAGGTAAAGGGGTGGCTGCTGAGAAGGCCAGGAACCCACGACGTTCCAATAAGTTGTTTGCACTGTGTAACCCATGTGAGCGTTCTTTCGCGGTCAATAATGTACTATCATATGGGGTTGGGGGTACCTTACAACAAGCCAAAGTAGCGGGAGAACACCAACCGGTCGTATATGTATCTAACAAAAGTATTTGTAGCAAGTGATGTGTTACCACACAGAGTCAGGCATGTTGTGCAGCAAGCCAAAGTAGCGGGCGAACCCCAACCAGTTGTATATGTATCTAACAAAGTATTTGTAGCAAGTGATGTGTTATCACATGGGGTCGGGCATGTTGTGCAACAAGCCAAAGTAGCGGGCGAGCCCCAACCGGTTGTACATGTATCCAATAAGTTAACCAAGGCAGAAGCCTGGGTTCACGAGACAAAAGAAGTGTACCAAAGAGTGTCCCAATATTTGCTCGAGTCAGACAAGCTGCCAATCTCACAGTTTTGGGAGAGCAGAGGCACCATTATCGATGCTTTGTTTCGAGAATGTCTAACACTGTCTGTGCACTGTAACATTATCTGCACGGACCAGGCACTGACAACGGCGTTAATGCCCTCAATTGGCTACCTTTGCCCATCACCGAGGTGGAAACGGTGCAGCCTGCAGACCTACTCGTTGTCGTGGAAGTGCTAGAAAGTGAGGGGTCAACCGTAACAGCTCCCCAGTTTAGGACCTGGACCAGCCAGGATCCCACGTTATCCCCTGCCAACGACGAACCGCTAGACGGGATGTTGCAGCTTATCCGGCGCAAATACGAAATGCTAATCCCATTAGATTGCCCCTCTGCAATGTTGTAAAGGCAGGGCGGCTACACACAGTCGGTGGTCCGGGGCCTCCATACCATGGCCCAGGGACCATGCAGCCTCCCATCACTACTGAAAGTCTCAAGGGCATATCGGCCATCCTGGGCTTGCCGGACCTTAGAGTCAGCGACAATAGTCCGGAGTGGGGCAGCCCAAATCATAAAGCCAAGCACCACACGTGTCACGGTAGACTTCCTACAGACCTGGCTATCCCAGGTGCTATGCAGTCACCAGACAGACTCACTCAGAACCGAGCTTTCCGTATGCTATCAGCAGAGAATGTACCATGATCGCCCTGCTCCTCCACGCGACATTAGCATAAATAATGTAGACCACGTTCAGGGCCCCAGATGGGCTGCTAGCACTGTATTAGCTAAAGAGGGGAATGGGGTGTTTGTGATGAAAATGGAGAGTTTGTTGTGAAACCATGTACTGGGCAAACGCAGAAAGCATTTGAACCAGACCAAATTGCGAACTACATATAACCAGGAACCACTGTGAAAGGACCTGGACCCCAGCGACCCACCAACACAATCGACCTCGCAGTCAACCACGAGGATGAACCCACCATGCCAGTCAGTCCGATCAGACCAGCCGTGTGGTCGTGTAGCAACGATCCGACCAACTCACCTATGCCAGGACTTCAACTCAGGTGATCGACCCTGGGACACAGGACGCCAGATCACCTCAACTTGCGAATAACTTGTACATAAGACTTTTGGGGCGGGGGGGGGGGGGAGGGGGAGTGATGTTATGTATGTATGTAAACTTCACCAATATGTAAGACTTGCCACTGGGGGCACACCTGTGGGAGACATAAGGGTCACCTGTGTACCCTGGGGCAAGCAGGTATAAAAGGTGATCCACCACGCTGCTTCCCCACTCTGGAGTCTGAATAAAGAGACCAAGGTCACAACAGTTTGAGCTTACAATACAGTCTTGTGGATTTATTCTGAACATAACAGTGAGGCTGAAAAAGATTACAGAGATAGGGAGGGGCAACGCCACGGAGTGATTTGTAAACAAGAATGAGAATTTTGAAATCGAAGCGCTGTTTAACTGGGAGCCAATGTAGGTCAGAAAGCACAGGGGTGATGGGTGATCGTGACTTGGTGCGAGTTAGTACACGAGCTGCTGAGTTTTGGATGACTAAGTTTACGTGATATGGAATGTGGAAGGAATGAGTTGGAGTAGTCAAGTCTAGAGATAACAAAGACATGAATGAGGGTTTCAGCAGCAGAAGAGCTGAGACAGGGGTGGAGACGGGCAATATTATGGAGGTGGAAAAAGGTGGTTTTAGTTATACTGTGGCTATGTGGCTGGAAACTCATTTCAGTGTCAAATATGACACCTAGGTTGCGAACAGTCCTGTTCACCCTCAGATTGATGCTAGGGAGAGGGATGGAGTCAGTAGTTAGGGAACACAGTTTGTGGCGGGGACCAAAGATAATGGCTTTGGTCTTCCCAATTTTTAATTGGAGAAAATTTCTGCTCATCAAGTACTGGATGTCAGACAAGCAATCTGACAATTTAGATACCAGGCAGGGGTCGACAGAAGTGGTGGAGAGGTAGAGCTGGGTGTCGCCAGCGTACATGTGGAAACTGACTCTGGATAGGGCAGAAAAGTGGAGTTGAGATCGAAGATCAGCCATTATCTTATTGAATGACGGAGCAGGCTCGAGGGGCCGTATGGCCTACTCCTGCTCTTAATACTGATGTTGTTATGTTCTAAGAAGGCTGATGGGTATGCACAATTGAATGCTTGGTGTATTGGCAGGCTTGCCAGAAAGCCTGCGTGCAATGTCAAGGAGCAGAGAGGAGTCCGACACCAAGTAGGCACCGGGCTTTGCGCAGAGCTTGGAACCCATCCTTTCCAGCATGGAAGTGATGGTCAACTCCATTAGCGCACTTGTAGACCCACATGATGCCGTGTCTGATAGCTGATGTCGCAGCTTCTATTGCAGCAAAAGTAACAGCCACCGAATGTCTGAGTGCTGCAGTGGAAGCTCAGACTGAAGTCATGAAAACTCAGACTGCCCTTATGCAAGCTCAGCTTGCTGCTCTGCAAACTCAGACTGCTGCCACCGGGGCGCTCTTTACCAGTGAGGAAAGGGGATTGCAGGGTGTCACAGCAGTCCAGCAATCTGTCCTCCAACAGATTACTAGGATTGTTGAGACACGTCCTGGGGGAATGGCAGTGGCTCCGTGAAGCACCAACTTGTTGTCCTTGCTCTGGACGACAGTAATCCTACTCCCACCCTGCCAGTGCCCTTGCTGTCGCCTGTCAGCCAGCCAGCTACCCCCATAGCTAGACACTCCAGTCCAAAGCCGGGCCTTCTAGGCTCAGAGCTGTTCGCGGTCATCCTCCGAGGCCAACTGCAGCCTTCCCCTAACTGTGCTGCAGCTACTGGTGTAGCACTGCATAGGAGCACTAGGACAGGCAAAGACAGGCAACTGAGGGAATGCACAAGGGTGATTAATTTACATTTTTATGCAATGTGGCATGACTTGATTCCTAAATTTGGTTTAGAATGTTATGTGTTGGCTTTTATATTTGCACTGTGGTCAAGCAGACACTGATGGTCAGTGATAGGGAGGGAAGGTAAGGTGTGGGACGGTTGGCACATATGGACTTGGGGTTGTGTTTACTGGTGTCGCAGCTGGATGAATCAGTCAAGGACAGCCCGGCCAGAATTTGGCTGTCTGGGTTGCCTCCTCCCTTCCTCTTCCTCCTGCTCCTCAGCAGGTCATCATATGGCTGTTGGCAAGGGCTGTGCCATCATGATGGTGAAGCAATGCAGCAAGCAGAGGACCACCACGAATCTCGCCACCTGCTCTTCCAAATACCAGAGTGGTCCAGGCAGTGGACATAAGAAATAGGAGCAGGAGTAGGCCATATGACCCCTCGAGCCTGCTCCGCCATTTAATACGATCATGAGTGATCCGATCATGGATTCGGGTCCACTTCCCCGCCCGCTCCCCATAACCCTTTATCGTTTAAGAAACTGTCTATTTCTGTCTTCAATTTATTCAATGTCCCAGCTTCCACAGCTCTATGAGGCAGCGAATTCCACAGATTTACAACTCTCAGAGAAGAAATTTATGCTCATCTCAGTTTTAAATGGGGGGCCCCTTATTCTAAGATTATGCCCTCTAGTTCTAGTCTCCCCTATCAGTGGAAATATCCTCTCTGCATCCACCCTGTCAAGCCCCCTCATAATCTTATACATTTCGATAAGATCACCTCTCATTCTTGTGAACTCCAATGAGTAGAAGCCCAAGCTACTCAACCTTTCCTCATAAATCAACCACTTCATCCCCAGAATCAACCTAGTGAACCTTCTCTGAACTGCTTCCAAAGCAAGTATTTCCTTTCGTAAATATGGAAACCAAAACTACACGCAGTATTCCAGGTGCGGCCTCACCAATACCCTGTGTAGCTGTAGCAAGACTGCCCTGCTTTTATACTTCAGAGTAGGAAACGCAGGATAGCTCAGATGAATACGTGGCTTGAGGAGTGGTGCAGAAGGGAGGGATTCAAATTCCTCGGACATTGGAACCGGTTCTGGGGGAGGTGGGACCAGTACAAACCGTACGGTCTGCACCTGGGCAGGACCGGAACCAATGTCCTAGGGAGAGTGTTTGCTAGTGCTGTTGGGGAAGGGATAAACTAATATGTCAGGGGGATGGGAACCTATGCAGGGAGACAGAGGGAAGTAGAATAGGGGCAGAAGCAAAAGATAGAAAGAAGAAAAGTAAAAGTGGAGAGCAGAGAAACCCAAGGCAAAAAGCAAAAAGGGCCACATTACAGCAAAATTCTAAAGCGGCAAAGGGTGTTAAAAAGACAAGCCTGAAGGCTTTGTGCCTCAATGCGAGAAGTATTCGGAATAAGGTGGACGAATTAACTGCGCAGCTAGCAGTTAACGGATATGATGTAGTTGGCATCACAGAGACATGGATCCAGGATGACCAAGGCTCGGAACTCAACATCCAGGGGTATTCAACATTTAGGAAGGATAGACAGAAAGGAAAAGGAGCTGGGGTGGCGTTGCTGGTTAAAGAGAAAATTAATGCAATAGTAAGGAAGGACATTAGCTTGGATGATGTGGAATCTGTATTGGTGGAGCTACAGAATACCAAAGGGCAGAAAACGCTAGTGGGAGTTGTGTACAGACCATCAAACAGTAGTAGTGAGGTTGGGGACAGCATCAAACAAGAAATTAGTGATGCATGCAATAAAGGTACAGCAGTTATCATGGGCGACTTTAATCTACATGTTGATTGAGCTAACCAAACTAGTAGCAATGTGGTGGAAGAAGATTTCCTGGAGTGTATTAGGGATGGTTTCCTAGACCAATATGTCGAGGAACCAACTAGAGGGCTGGCCATCCTAGACTGGGTGATGTGTAATGAGAAAGGACTAATTGACAATCTTGTTGTGCGAGGTCCCTTGGGGAAGAGTGACCATAATATAGTAGAATTCTTTATTAAGATGGAGAGTAACACAGCTAATTCAGAGACTAGGGTCCTTAAGGAAATGTACCTTCGATGGTATAAGATGTGAATTGGCTAGAGTAGACTGGCTAGTGATACTTAAAGGATTGACAGTGGATAGACAATGGCAAACATTTAAAGATCACATGGATGAAAATTGTACATCCCTGTCTGGAGTAAAAATAAAACGGGGAAGGTGGCTCAACCGTGGCTAACAAGGGAAATTAAGGATAGTGTTAAATCCAAGGCGGAGGCATATAAATTGGCCAGAAAAAGCAGCAAACCTGAGGACTGGGAGAATTTTGTAATACAGCAGAGGAGGACAAAGGGTTTAATTAGGAGGGGGAAAATAGAGTATGAGAGGAAGCTTGCTGGGAACATAAATACTGACTGAAAAAGCTTCTATAGATATGTGAAGAGAAAAAAGATTAGTGAAAACAAACGTAGGTCCCTTGCAGTCAGATTCAGGTGAATTTATAAATGAGGAACAAAGAAATGGCGGACCAGTTAAACAAATACTTTGGTTCTGTCTTCACGAAGGAAAACACAAATAACCTTCTGGAAATACAAGGGAAATACTAGACTGAGGGTCTAGAGAGAAGGAGGAACTGAAGGAAATCCCTATTGGCGGGAAATTGTGTTAGGGAAATTGATGGGATTGAAGGCCGATAAATCCCCAGGGCCTGATAGTCTGCATCCCAGAGTACTTAAGGAAGTAGCCCTAGAAATAGTGGATGCATTGGTGATCATTTTCCAACAGTCTATCGACTCTGGACTGGTTCCTATGGACTGGAGGGTAGCTAATATAACACCACTTTTTAAGAAAGGAATGAGAGAGAAAACGGGTAATTATACACTGGTTAGCCTGACATCAGTAGTGGGAAAAATGTTGGAATCAATTATTAAAGATGAAATAGCAGCACATTTGGAAAGCAGTGACAGGATCGGTCCAAGTCAGCATGGATTTATGAAAGGGAAATCCTGCTTGACAAATCTTCTAGAAGTTTTTGAGGATGTAACTAGTAGAGTGGACAAGGGAGAACCAGTGGATGTGATGAATTGGACTTTCAAAAGGCGTTTGACAAGGTCCCACACAAGAGATTGGTGTGCAAGATTAAAGCACATGGTATTGGGGGTAATGTACTGATGTGGATAGAGAATTGGTTGGCAGACAGGAAGCAGAGGGTCAGGATAAACGGGTCCTTTTCAGAATGGCAGGCAGTGACTAGTGGGGTACCGCAGGGCTCAGTGCCGGGACCCCAGCTATTTACAATATACATTAATGATTTCGATGAGAGAATTGAGTGTAATATCTCCAAGTTTGCAGATGACATTAAGCTGGGTGGTGGTGTGAGCTGTGAGGAGGATGTTAAAAGGCTGCAGGGTGACTTGGACAGGTTAGGTGAGTGGGCAAACGCGTGGCAGATGCAGTATAATGTGGATAAATGTGAGGTTATCGACTTTGGTGGCAAAAACATGAAGGCACCTGAAGGCAGAATATTATCTGAATGGCGGCAGATTAGGAAAAGGGGAGGTGCAACGAGACCTGGGTGTCATGATACATCAGTCATTGAAAGTTGGCATGCAGGTACAGCAGGCAGTGAAGAAGGCAAATGGTATGTTGGCCTTCATAGCTAGAGGATTTGAGTATAGGAGCAGGGAAGTCTTACTGCAGTTGTACAGGGCCTTAGTGAGGCCTCACCTGGAATATTGTGTTCAGTTTTGGTCTCCTAATCTGAGGAAGGACGTTCTTGCTATTGAGGGAGTGCAGCGAAGGTTCACCAGACTGATTCCCAGGATGGCAGGACTGACATATGAGGAGAGACTGGATCGACTGGGCCTGTATTCACTGGAGTTTAGAAGAGTGAGATGGGATCTCATAGAAACATATAAAATTCTGACTGGATTGGACAGGTTAGATGCGGGAAGAATGTTCCCGATGTTGGGGAAGTCCACAACCAGGAGACATAATCTAAGGACAAGGGGTAAGCCATTTAGGACTGAGATGAGGAGAAACTTCTTCACTCAGAGAGTTGTTAACCTGTGGAATTCCCTGCCCCAGAGAGTTGTTGATGCCAGTTCACTGGATATATTCAAGAGGGAGTTAGATAAGGCCCTTACGGCTAAAGGGATCAAGGGGTATGGAGAGAAAGCAGGAAAGATGTACTGAGGTGAATGATCAGCCATGATCTTATTGAATGGTGGTGCAGGCTCGAAGGGCCAAATGGCCTAATCCTGCACCTATTTTCTACGTTTCTCTCCCCT
The DNA here is from genome assembly GCF_044704955.1 of Pristiophorus japonicus. Taxonomy (NCBI): domain Eukaryota; kingdom Metazoa; phylum Chordata; class Chondrichthyes; family Pristiophoridae; genus Pristiophorus; species Pristiophorus japonicus. The sequence continues at coordinate 147,356,906 of NC_091987.1, read as the reverse complement.
TTGCAATAAAGACTAAGATTCCATTGGCCTTCCTGATTACTTGCTGTACCTGCATACTATCCTTTTGTGTTTCATGCATAAGTAACCCCAGGTCCCGCTGTACTGCAGCACTTTGCAATCTTTCTCCATTTAAATAATAATTTGCTCGTTGATTTTTTTCTGCCAAAGTGCATGACCTCACACTTTCTAACATTATATTCCATCTGCCAAATTTTTGCCCACTCACTTAGCCTGTCTATGACCTTTTGCTGATTTTTTGTGTCCTCCTCACACATTGCTTTTCCTCCCATCTTTGTATCATCAGCAAACTTGGCTACGTTACACTCAGTCCCTTCTTCCAAGTCGTTAATGTAGATTGTAATCAGTTGGGGTCCCAGCACTGATCTCTGCGGCACCCCATTAGTTACTGATTGCCAACCCGAGAATGAACCAGTTTTCTGTTAGTTAGCCAGCCAATCCTCTATCTATGCTAATATATTACCCCCAATCCCGTGAATTTTTATCTTGTGCAGTAACCTTTTATGTGGCACCTTGTCAAATGCCTTCTTAAAGTCTAAATACACCACATCCACTGGTTCTCCTTTATCCACCCTGTTCATTACATCCTCAAAGAACACCAGCAAATTTGTCAAACATGACTTCCCCTTCATAAATCCATGCTGACTCTGCCTGACCGAATTTTGCTTATCCAAGTATCCTGCTACTGCTTCTTTAATAATGGACTCCCAACATTTTCCCAACCACAGATGTTAGGCTAACTGGTCTGTAGTTTCCTGCTTTTTGTCTGCCTCCTTTTTAAAATAGGGGCGTTACATTTGCAGTTTTCCAATCTGCTGGGACCTCCCCAGAATCCAGGGAATTTTGGTAAATTACAACCAATGCATCCACAATCCCTGCCGCTACTTCTCTTAAGACCCTAGGATGCAAGCCATCAGGTCCAGGGGTTTTATCCGCCTTTAGTCCCATTATCTTACTGAGTGCCACCTCCTTGGTGATTGTGACGTGTGTCAAGTTCCTCCCCCTCTATAGTGTCCTCTGATACAAAATATTTGTCAAGAGTTTCTGCCATCTCCATGTTCCCATTACTAATTCCCCGGTCTCGTCCTCTAAGGGACCAACATTTACTTTAGCCACTCTTTTCCCTTTTTATATACCTATAGAAACTCTTGCATTGCTTCAGCACAGCAATGGTGTGCTGAAGGATATTTCATGTGGCTGCATGGTTTTCGTTGTGTGAATGTTGCCCACATGTGTATTGAGTCATGAGCCATGTTATTATTGGATAGCCCTGGTCACCCAGTAGCCACCCTCTGGTTTGTCTTGGTGGCTCAATTGCAGAAGGGACAGCCGGCTGCCACAGAATGAAGGCATCATGACTGCTGCCATGATACCGGGCTACGACCTGCATGATTCGCTGAGTATGGTCGCACACCAGCTGCACATGGATGGAGCGGAATTCCTTTGGGATAGTCAAGTCTAGATGTAACAAAGCATGGATGAGAGTTTCAGCAGATGAGCTGAGGGTGGAATGAAGACAGTTGATGTTATGGAGGTGGAAGTAGTCTCAATGATGGAGAGGATATGAGGTTGGAAGCTCAGCTTAGGGTCAAATTGGACAGCAAGTTTGCCAATGGTCTGGTTCAGCCTCAGGCAGTGGCCAGGGAGAGGGATGGAGTTGGGTTCTGGGGAACGCAGTTTGTAGCAGGAACCGAAGTCAACCACTTTGGTTTTTCCAATATTTAATTGGAGGAAATTTATGCTCATCCAGTCCTGGATGTCGGACCAGCAGCGTGACAAATCAGAGGCAGTGGAGGGGTCGAGAGAGGTGGTGAGGTAGAGCTGGGTGTTGCCAGTGTACATGTGGAACTTGCTGTTGTGTTTTCAGATGATTTCGCCAAGGGGCAGTATGTAGATGAGAAATAAGAGTTGGCCAAGGTTAGATCCTTGGGGGATTTCAGAGGTAACCGTACCAGAGCAGGAAGCGAAACCATTGCAGGTAATTCTCTGGCTACGACTGAATAAATCAGAATGGAACCAGGCGAAGGCAGTGCCACCCAGCTAGTAAACAAAGGAGAGGCTTTGGAGGAGGATGGCGTGGTCAACCATATCAACGGCTGAAGAGAGCTAAAGAGGGGTAAATGTGAACAAGGGCTAAACAGAGGATCTCTCACTCTCTATTTCTGTTTTGCTCTCACTTTATTTATTTTTCTCTCCTTTATTTCCATTTCTCTCTGAGTCGACTTTACTTCTGTTTCTCTCTTGCTCTCCTTCACTGTGCTGTACAGGTCATTGGGCCTGGCTGACACTTCGTGTCCATGGAAGGATGCCTTACAGTGCCAAACATGGCGATGCTCCCCATACCTATCGCATGAAGCAGCAATAGGAATTGGTTGCTGTACTGCTCCATCACTCACCCACAAACTTAACTACATGATTTTGTCTGGCATCTCTTTGCTATCCCCACCCTCCTTCCTCACAGCCGAGACAGCTGATTGACAGCGTTAATACTGTTTGCCCCTGTAAGAGGCCACTTAGCATCAAAGCACCTCCTTCAAAATGCCAGCGAGAATGCCAACGTCAGCCCATTATTTAAGAAGGGTAGGAGAGATAAACTAGGAAATATGCCTACTCATTTAATATCTGTTGTGGGGAACTTACTCAAATCTGTTATGAAGGACAAAGTGCCTGATCGATTGAACAACTATGAGCTGATCAGAGTGAGCCAGCATGGATTTGTAAAGAGAAAGTCATGTCTAATTAACTTAGTTGAATTTTTTTGTGGAGGTAACTGACATGGTTGATAAGAGGGTGTCTATGGATGTTGTTTAAAGAAATTCCAGAAGACATTCGATAAGGTTCCACATGATGGGCCCAAGTTTCGAGCCGCGCCTAGAATGGCGCAGTCCCGACCTGGACGCCCATTTTTCGCGCCACAAAGTGCGCCTAAAAAAACCCTCCGTATTCTCCACCTCCCTGCAGGTCCTCTGGCCCTCGGAGCAGCGCAGCACAAGCTGTGGGGGGGGGGGGGGGGGGGCGGAGCCAGGTCCCTGCGCTGAAAACAATGCCGGGACCTCTGCTCAGTAGCTCCAGGCGCCCGAAACTGTGTGGGAGGGGCCCGAAGCACGCAGCCCCTAGCCCTGGCCAAATGGCCTCACTGGGGCTGCGTGAATAAGGCTCCTCCCACGCCCAGCTCCTGCTTCCTCCCGACCCGACTCGACTCCCGCTTCCCGCCTCCGGACCGGACCCGACACCGACCCGACTCCCGCTCCCCACCCCGCGCCAATCGGACCCGACTCCCGCTCCCCGACTCCCGCTCCCCCCCCCCCCCCGCCTCCGGACCCAACCCGACTCCCCCCCCCCCCCCGCCTCCGGACCCGATCCCCGCTCCTCTCCCACCCCCCCCGAAGGCGGACCCTACCCGACTCCCGCTCCCACCCCCTCCCCCCCAACCCGACTCCCACTCCCCCCCACCCCCAATCGGACCCGACACCGACCCGACTCCCGCTCCCCCCCCACCCCCCCATCCCCGGACCGGACCCGACCTGACTCCCGCTCCCCCCCCCACCTCCGGACCCGACCCGACTCCCGCTCCCCCGTCCCCGGACACGACCTGACTCCCGCTCCCCCCCCGCCTCCGGACCTGACCAGACTCCCGCTCCCCCCCCCGCCTCCAGACCCGACCCGACTCCCGCTCCCCCCCCCACCCCCGGTTTGGATCCGACCTGACCTCCCTCTCCCTCCCACCCTCCCCCCCGCCCCGACCCGAACCGATCTCCCTCCCACCACCCCCCCCGATCCGACCCAACGCCACCTACCTGTAAATCTGGTGCTGGGGACAGGCCCTGCCCGAAGTCTCGAGCCTGGCCCGTTCAGCCTCCCTCCCCCTTCTCCTTCCCCCCCACCCCCTCAATCTCCTTCCCCCCCACCCCCCCAATCTCCTTTCTCCCCCCTCCCCAATCTCCTTTCTCCCCCCTCCCCTATCCCTCCCCCTTCTCCCTATCCCTCCCCCTTCCCTCCCTCTGCTCCCCCCCTCTCTCCCTCTACCCCCCTCCTTCCCCTCCCCTCGCTGTCAGAAACACAGACACTGACAGAGACACACTGAGGGGGGCATCCCAGCACGATATTGGAGGGCTCCCGGTGCTGCAGTCAATAAGTAGAAAATGTTTTATTTATTGATTTAAAAAAAAATTATTTCTTATTAATTTTTTTGGTTGATTTATTGATGTATTTATCATTTATTATTGACGATGGCTCTTTATTTGTAAAACTGAAGTGTTTAATGTTTGTAAACTTCCCTTTAAACACCACCCCCCACCATTCCCTACGCCTGATTTGTAACCTGCGCCTGATTTTTAAAGTGTAGACAAGGTTTTTTCAAGCATACAAAAATCTTCACTTACTCCATTCTAAGTTAGTTTGGAGTACGTTTTCACTGTGGAAACTTTGAAATCAGGCGTCAGTGGCCGGACACGCCCCCTTTTGAAAAAAAAATTCTGTTCCAAAATGAAACTGTTCTACCTGACTAGAACTGAGAAAACTAAATGTGGAGAATTCCAATTTCTAAGATACTCCGTTCTACACCAGTTGCTCCTAAAAATCAGGAGCAAATCATGTGGAAACTTGGGGCCATTGACTGTTTAACTAAAATGAGAGCACATGGAATTGGAGGGAACCTAGCGACATGAGTAGAGAATTGGTTTGGAGGTAGAAGATGGAGAGTAGGGATAAGTGTACTCCAATTGGTAGGATGTGACTAGTGGTGTTCCACAAAGATCTGTACTGGGCCAGCAGCTTTTCACAATATTTATAAATGAAGGAATAGAGGCCAATACATTCTTTGAGACTGAAAGAAAGACTTACATTTATATAGCACCTTTCATGACCTCAAGCTGTCCCAAAGCGCTTTACAGCTAATTAAGTACTTTCTGAAGTGTTGTTACTATTGTAATGTAGGAAATGCGGCAGCCAATTTATGCACAGCAAGGTCCCTCAAGCACCAATGAGATAAATGATAATCTGTTTTAATGATTTTGGTTGTGGGATAAATATTGGCCAAGACACCAGGGAGAACTTTTGAAAAATAGATCCATGGGATCTTTTACATCTACCTGAGACGGCAGACAGGACCTCAGTTTACCGTCTCATCTAAAAGACGGCACCTCTGACAGTACAGCATTGCCTCAATACTGCACTGAAGTGTCAGTCAAGATTATGCACTCAAGTCTCTGGAGTGGGACTTGAACCCATAACCTTCTGACTCAGAGGTGAGTGTGCTACCCACTGAGCCACAGCTGACACTGGCAGTGCTTAATAAAGTTACTCCATTTAAATGTTTTTTATGTACTCTTTTATTTAGATCTATTGAGCACATTTCTTGCTATACATCCAATTTTCCAATGGAAAGATCAGGTAGAATTCTATGTTTCAATGTTCTCACAAACAGTTACATTCACTGCAGCTAGTCCTGTAACTATGTACTAGCAGCAATCTTTCAGCAAAATTGATCCTTATATAATTTATTTTCCGTGAAAATATATTTGAACATCCTATTGCATTAGCTGTTGCCATAATGCATAAAGCACAACAAAAGTTACAATAAATACATGTGCCAAATGTGACCATTTCTAGGATTAGATAAGACTTTAAAAAAAATTGTAACTTTTAGATCTGATATTATCTTCGATGTTGAACAACTCAACACTCACATCGTGTTACAGATGGGGGTCTGCAACGGTACATTCTAACTGGCAGGTTGGAACAGAAACAGAGGCTCAAATCAGTGTGCAAGACAGGCGGGGAGAGAGAACAGCAGAGAGGGAGACAGACAGAACAGACCAGAAATGGGGAGAAAGAGGGCAAACCAGAAAAAGGAGAGATGCACAAATTTGAAAAGGGGACAAAGCAAACTAAAAAAAATGGAGACACAGAAATAGAGGGATCAAACCAGAAAATGCAGAGGGGAGAGAGAGATAGAGCGACAGAGAGAATGATGGAGAGTGAGGATGACAGAGAGAGAGAGAGAGAGAGAGAGAGAGAGAGAGAGAGTGATTGAGAGAGAGTGATTGAGAGTGTGTGTGTGAGAGACAGACAGAGTGGGCATAGAAGGAAAGGAGGGAACCTTGCGGAGAGGATAAGAATGGGTGAGAAAGCAATGGGAAGGAACAGAAAGTAGGGAAGAGTAGAGAAACATAAGGAACGTAAGAGTGACGGCAGAGGAAAGAAGGAAAAGGGAGAGACTGAGGAGCAGACACTCACAGATGGGATGGATGAGAGAAACATACAGAAGGGAAGGAGGGTCACATAAAAGAGACAGTTGAGAGAAAGAGACAGCTGAATGAAGTGAACGACAGAAGCAAATGAGCAGAGACAAACAATTAGGGTGGAGTAGAGAGAGACAGATGGAACGAAGTCACGTGAGGAAGGGAGCCGATAGGGATTGAAAAAATGGAAGGCGAAAGAGACACTGAGGGGAAGGAGAGATAATGAGAAGGAGAATGGAGACTCAGACAGAAGGAATGATGAGGGAAATACAGAAGTCGTGGGAAAGAGATACACAGACGGGAAGGGCCAGAGAGACAGATAGAGACACAGACGGGAAGGGCCAGAGAGGCAGAGAGTAGATACACAGACGGGAAGGGCCAGAGAGGCAGACAGAGTAGATACACAGACGGGAAGGGCCAGAGAGGCAGACAGAGTACAGACACACAGACGGGAAGGGCCAGAGAGGCAGAGAGTAGATACACAGACGGGAAGGGCCAGAGAGGCAGACAGAGTAGATACACAGACGGGAAGGGCCAGAGAGGCAGACAGAGTACAGACACACAGACGGATGGAGCAGACAGATAGACAGAGGAGAGACACACAGACAGAAGGACTGTTTCCCCCCAGACTCCTGCAGTAGCCATATCCTTAGTTACAGGGTGTGGGAGGCTGAGAATTATTTTCTTGTTGTAAAGTTTTGTGATCTATTGGCACTGCCTCCGTTTCTTGTCCTGCATGATGCGGGCGGTGAGCAAAAAAACACGGGATTACAAAAAAAAGAGAAAATATGTTTTTACTTCCGGCCTGCAAGATCTTGCTCCAACAAAATGAGCTGTGGCCACCCATGAAAACAATGCCAGTGAAAAGTGATGAATTCACAGAGTAAAAGCTCTCTGTCCTTTTATCCTTGATTGATCTCACTTCAGCTATTGCAGTCACCAACCTCCTGTAAATTGACGAAGACGTAACTTGCTTCATCCATAAGTGAATTGAAAGTATTCTAAAACTGACCATTTTTGATATGAGCTTCTGAAGGTTTTCTAGGTGAGCATGCCTCCCCTCCCCTCCCAGCATGGACCTTCATGCTGTGCCCGGGTCGGCGAGTTGGTTGGTGGCTGCTGCCTGGAACTAGCGTGAAGAATTTTACACTTTCCATCTGCAGCACTGGCCACTTAAGCAACAAACCAGTAGCCGAAAGTTTGGTTAAATGGCTGCATGCCTGCCTCCAACTAACACTGGCATGAATGTGGCACAAGCCAAGGTCACACCGAGAGGCTGCTCATCGAGAGAATCTTCTAATCTCGGTGAAAATCGTATCGTCAGCATCATTGTCAAAATCGAGGAAGACTCGCTTCCACTCAAAAAATGAGTTCTTAGGTGATTGAACAGTCCGATACAGGAATTACAGTCTGTCACAGGTGGAACAGACAGTCGTTGAGGGAAAAGGTGGGTGGGACAGGTTTGCTGCACGCTCCTGGTTTCTGCATGCTCTCGGCGATGAGACTCGAGGTGCTCAGCGCCCTCCCGGACGCACGTCCTCCACTTAGGATGGCCTTTGGCCAGGGACTCCCAGGTGTCGGTGGGGATGTTGCATTTTATCTTTGAGGGTGTCCTTGTAACGTTTCCTCTGCCTACCTTGGGCTCGTTTGACATGCAGGAGTTCCAAGTAGAGCGCTTGCTTTGGGAGTCTTGTGTCAGGCATGGAACGATGTGGCCCGCCCAGCGGAGCTGATCAAGTGTGGTCAGTGCTTCAAAGCTGGGTATGTTGGCCTGGTTGAGGACGCTAATGTTGGTGCATCTGTCCTTCCAAGGGATTTGCAGGATCTTGCGGAGACATCGTTGGTGGTATTTCTCTAGTGATTTGTACCATACTGTTTCACAATCCAACATTCCAAAGTCAGAGAGGGGGGTTTGATGGCAGCTCAGAGGTCAATAAATGTCCGCATTTCTTTCAGCCATCGCGGTGATGGTGTCATCTTTGTAAAGGAGCCTGATTTCACACTCTGCGCTCCACGAATTGATGAGGAAACAGCAACTCCCTGTTTCTACAGTCCCACCGCAACTCTGCGCGATCCTCTCTGCAATTTCCTTCAATCCTCCACTGGGACTTTCTCGGAGCCAAGTTGTGCCAGCCTGATTGGCAACCACCGTGCCGGCTCCCTCGGCCTCCTGGGGCAAAGTGCCGGACACGTTGGACATCTTGTACAGGAGCGGCTGGTTACACTGGAAATACTGACCGTCTCTGTAGCCTCTGCAATGGAGCTGGACCAAGAAGGAGGCGCGGCCGGTGGTGGAAAACTGGAACACCTCCTCTATTCCTCCGTCAATCGCCACCGGACCCCGCACACTCCGCATGCCGTGCAGTCCTTCCTTACACTGATACATGTGAACCTCTTCGAAAACAAACTGGAAACACTGCCTGTCGTTGGCCTTCAAAGATTCGGCTAAGGACAGGAAGGTGTCATAATGAAGGCTCAGAAACAGAGGCTTATTGCAGGAGAGCGGATCAAACTCAACAAGCGTCAGGAGCCGTGCCCTCACGCCAGAGTCGAAGCAACTGCACCCAAAGGCTTCAGTTGCCAAAACCCTTCTGATTTCCGTGGCAACGTCTTGTTTGTCCAAGTTTCTTCTCAGCGTTGTTATTGTCCCTTTGGACTGATAGTCCTGCACCCTTTGAAGAGCATCAGCCGTTTTCAGACACAGCCGTGTAAATTCTTCAGCCTGGCTTCCAAAGCTTGTTCTTTCCTCATTCACCGGCGGCAGTACAGATTTGGGCTCAATCACTTTCCGAATGATCCTTGCAGGAAGCCCTAGAAAAAAAAACACATATGGACTGAAATTTCAGACAACAAAATACAAGGCTATCGCCACAATTAACAACATGTTCACTATTATCATCATCATCATAGGCGGTCCCTCGAAACGAGGATGACTTGCTTTCACGCCAAAAAAGGATGAGTTCACAGGTGTTTCAATGAAGGAGCTAAACTACACCCTGAAGGGCGGAAGATGCCTGTGCGTGGATTTTTTTTTAAACGTGGGGTGGCCGTTGCACACCAGCCACCACACGGGCTTGATAGAGCTTGGTCTTGGTCCAGTGGCAAGGGTTACCCAAAACAACTGGAGACCTGCTTTGCTGCACGGACCCAGTGCGCACATATATTGCAGTGTGGGCTGGCCCGTGCTGCCCCTGGGCCCCTGGCCCTGAACTCACCCCTTCCCCTAGACCCCGATCATGTCCCTCTACAGTCTCTTGCCGTTCTTCGCCCCGACCTTGCCGCTCTTGCTGTATCTTCCACGCAGTGTTCACTAATCTATGCAATGAATGGTAAGGGTTTCCTTCTGGGTGAGGATAGCAGAATATGACGCTGGATTCCTGCCCACTCACCTATCAACTCCCATCTCATGTATTTCTTCTCCACGGGCAGCATATAACAACAACTTATATTTATATAGAAACATAGAAAATAGGTGCAGGAATAGGCCATTCGGCCCTTCGAGCCTGCACCGCCATTCAATGAGTTCATGGCTGAACATGCAACTTCAGTACCTCATTCCTGCTTTCTCACCATACCCCTTGATCCCCCGAGTAGTAAGGACTACATCTAACTCCTTTTTGAATATATTTAGTGAGTGGCCTCAACAACTTTCTGTGGAAGAGAATTCCACAGGTTCACCACTCTCTGGGTGAAGAAGTTTCTCCTCATCTCAGTCCTAAATGGCTTACCCCTTATCCTTAGACTGTGACCCCTGGTTCTGGACTTCCCCAACAGTGGGAACATTCTTCCTGCATCTAACCTGTCTAAACCCGTCAGAATTTTTAACTTTTCTATGAGATCCCCTCTCATTCTTCTGAACTCCAGTGAATACAAGCTCAGTTGATCCAGTCTTTCTTGATATGTCAGTCCCGCCATCCCGGGAATCAGACTGGTGAACCTTCGCTGCACTCCCTCAATAGCAAGAATGTCCTTCCTCAAGTTAGGAGACCAAAACTGTACACAATACTCCAGGTGTGGCCTCACCAAGGCCCTGTACAACTGTAGTAACACCTCGCTGCCTCTGTACTCAAATCCCCTCGCTATGAAGGCCAACATGCCATTTGCTTTCTTAACCGCCTGCTGTACCTGCATGCCAACCTTCAATGACTGATGTACCATGATACCCAGGTCTCGTTGCACCTCCCCTTTTCCTAATCTGTCACCATTCAGATAATAGTCTGTCTCTCTGTTTTTACCACCAAAGTGGATAATCTCACATTTATCCACATTATACTTCATCTGTCATGCATTTGCCCACTCACCTAACCTATCCAAGTCACTCTGCAGCCTCATAGCATCCTCCTCGCAAGCTCACACTGTCATCCGCAAATTTGGAGATACTACATTTAATCCCCTCGTCTAAATCATTAATGTACAATGTAAACAGCTGGGGCCCCAGCACAGAACCTTGTGGTACCCCACTAGTCACTGCCTGCCGTTCTGAAAAGTACCCATTTATTCCTATTCTTTGCTTCCTGTCTGCCAACCAGTTCTCAATCCACATCAGCACACTACCCCCAATCCCATGTGCTTTAACTTTGCACATTAATCTCTTGTGTGGGACCTTGTCGAAAGCCTTCTGAAAGTCCAAATACACCACATCAACTGGTTCTCCCTTGTCCACTCTACTGGAAACATCCTCAAAAAATTCCAGAAGATTTGTCAAGCATGATTTCCCTTTCACAAATCCATGCTGACTTGGACCTATCATGTCACCTCTTTCCAAATGCGCTGCTATGACATCCTTAATAATTGATTCCATCATTTTACCCACTACCGATGTCAGGCTAACCGGTCTATAATTCCGTGTTTTCTCTCTCCCTCCTTTTTTTAAAAAGTGGGATTACATTGGCTGCCCTCCACTCCATAGGAACTGATCCAGAGTCTATGGAATGTTGGAAAATGACTGTCAATGCATCCGCTATTTCCAAGGCCACCTCCTTAAGTACTCTGGGATGCAGTCCATCAGGCCCTGGGGATTTATCGGCCTTCAATCCCATCAATTTCCCCAACACAATTTCCCGACTAATAAGGATTTCCCTCAGTTCCTCCTTCTTACTAGACCCTCTGACCCCTTTTACATCCGGAAGGTTGTTTGTGTCCTCCTTAGTGAATACCGAACCAAAGTACTTGTTCAATTGGTCTGCCATTTCTTTGTTCCCAGTTATGACATCCCCTGATTCTGACTGCAGGGGACCTACGTTTGTCTTTACTAACCTTTTTCTCTTGACATATCGATAGAAACTTTTGCAGTCCGTCTTAATGTTCCCTGCAAGCTTCCTCTCGTACTCTATTTTCCCTGCCCTAATCAAACCCTTTGTCCTCCTCTGCCGAGTTCTAAATGTCTCCCAGTCCCCGGGTTCACTACTATTTCTGGCCAATTTGTATGCCACTTCCTTGGCTTTAATAATATCCCTGATTTCCCTTGATAGCCACGGTTGAGCCACCGTCCCTTTTTTATTTTTACGCCAGACAGGGATGTACAATTGTTGTAGTTCATCCATGCGGTCTCTAAATGTCTGCCATTGCCCATCCACAGTCAACACCTTAAGTATCATTCGCCAATCTATCCTAGCCAATTCATGCCTCATACCTTCAAAGTTACCTTTCTTTAAGTTCTGGACCATGGTCTCTGAATTAACTGTTTCATGCTCCATCCTAATGTAGAATTCTACCATATTATGGTCACTCTTCCCCAAGGGGCCTTGCACAACGAGACTGCTAATTAATCCTCTCTCATTACACAACACCCAGTCTAAAATGGCCTCCCCCCTAGTTGGTTCCTCGACATATTGGTCTAGAAAACCATCCCTTATGCACTTCAGGAAATCCTCCTCCACCGTATTGCTTCCAGTTTGGTTAGCCCAATCTATATGCATATTAAAGTCACCCATGATAACTGCTGCACCTTTATTGCATGCACCCCTAATTTCCTGTTTGATGCCCTCCCCAACATCACTACTACTGTTTGGAGGTCTGTACACAACTCCCACTAACGTTTTTTGCCCTTCGGTGTTCTGCAGCTCTACCTATATAGATTCCACATCATCCAAGCTAATGTCCTTCCTAACTATTGCATTAATCTTCTCTTTAACCAGCAATGCTACCGCTTTAACCAGCAATATAGCACCTTTAACATAGCAAAACATCCTACGGCACTTCACAGGAGCGTTAATCAAGTAAAATTTGACTCCAGAGGTAATGGTGCGGGGCCAGGAAGAAAAGGAATTGCAGGAGATTCTCTGGCTATGACTGAATAAATAAGTATGGAACCAGGTGAGCGCAGCCCCACTCAGTTGGACACTGGAGGAGAGGTGTGTTGGAGGAGGATGGTGTGGTCAACTGTGTCAAAGGCTGCAGATAGGTTGAGAAGGATGAGGAGGGATAGTTTACTAGATCACAGTCACATAGGATGCAATTTGTGATTTTGATAATAGCACTCACTCCAGCAGCACCAGGGTGGAGATGGGCAGAGACAATGGGGCTGAAAATTCCAGCCTCGCTGGGTCTGTATGAAGCGCGCATGGACCCGGCGAGGCTTCGCAAAAGCGATTTACGGGGCATGATGCGCATGCTCCAAAAAAATGGCTTTTCCGATCGGTCAAGATTTCTCTCGACAGATCCTCCGCATCCCCGGGAGAAGGACCTCCGTGCAGGAGAGATTGGGTTATTTGCCCAAATCTTGCCCAGCGAATGTCCTTCAAACTCTTACACCTGGTAAAAGCAGGCGCATTGCTTACCAGCGTAAGAGTTTTAAAACATATAAAAATTAAATTTAAAAAACACATTTTTACATTAGAAACCCTGTCCATTAAGGTAAGTTTATTTTAAACCATATTAAAACACATTGAAAAAAATGTCAACATTTTTTTTTCCAGAACATTTAATTAACTTTAATTTCAATTAATTTTAAATATGTGAGGCGTTTTATTTATTTATTATGTTGTGTTTCTTGTCTTGGGGGTTTATTCTCATTGATAATAATGGGAACTCTTAAAACGGAGTTCCAATTTTTAACAATGAGAATACTATCAAGTGATTGGTGGTCCAGGCCCACGTGACTCCAGCTTTTTCGCACGTACGGGGATGTCCTCTCCCCGTACGCTGCACATGGAACGAAGGCCACCGACCGCAATTGAAGGCGCCTCCGGGACCACCAGGTACTTACACAAAAACATTTCCGGTCGGAGCCGTTCGTCCGAAGGAAGCCTCCGATAGGAATTTTAGCCCCAATTATATCATATATCATCTCAAGCTGTTTCCTGTTGTCATTATTTAGTGATTCTTTAGTGAAGTTAGCAATCTGTGCGAATACAGTCTGCTTGTATGACAGAAATCGGCGCGGTCCCAGCCTGCAAGACCATCAGCAGGTCGAGGCCATTGGATGGAGCAGCGTGCGGCGGCACACCACTGCAGGGAGCAGCGTGTGCTGCTGCAGGAGGGCGATGGCTGACTGCAATGCGGGCAGGTACAGCAGGTGCTGCGGTCAGGACGAAGGAGCGGTGAGTTATCGTGGAGGGATGTGATCGGGGCCCAGGAGAGGCGTGAGTTTGGGGCCCGGGGCAGCACGGGCCAGCCCACACTGTGATATGTGTGTGCACTAGGTCCGTGCAGCAGAGCTGGTCTCCAATCGTCTTGGTTGGTCCTTGCCACTGGAACAAGACCGAGCTCTGTCAAGCCCGTGTGATGACTGGTGTGCAATGGCCACCACACGTTAAAAATATCCACGCACAGGCATCTTCCACCCTTCACGATGTAGTTCGGGATCTGGAATATCATTGAAACACCTGTGAATTCATTCGTTTTCGGCGTGGAAGCAAGTCATCCTCGTTTCGTGGGACTGCCTATGATGATGATTACTTGTGATAGGTAGCAATGTAATGCCTGCCATTCAATCATCCCACCACTGGCAGTGCTGTGCTGCATCATCCACACTGACATTTTGTTTCACTGTTTTCTAAGTCAGTTAAGTTTATAATGTTTAATTTATTTTGTTTTAATTTCATTATATTTCTTCACCCTCCCCTCACCACAGCCCAACATTTACTGCTCCCTTTCGTCCAACTCTAACCTCGCTGCCACTCCCAGCACCACCTGCTTTTTTATTTGTCGTTCCCAGATTCCCTCACGACTGCAGAACCCAATTTCCAGGACTCGTGCTTCCAAACTCCCATTCTAGGGAATACCCTCTTCTGCTAAGCCCATTGAGAGGCTTCACACATGCGGCCTCCACCACCTCTTCGCGTTCCCCCTCACCTGCTAGACACATCACCTGTCCCAAGTGCATCAGTACACATACCCTTACACTTCTCATCTATTCCTGGCCATCAGTGCCCTCCCAGCCACCAGTTTAAACCTCCCACTCACTATTCTCCCCTCACTCTCCAAAAGCTGAGGCCAAACCCCCTACTCTCCTACCCATACCCCTGGGCTGGGTAGAATCAGGATGGGGACAGAAAGAGCAGCTAAAAGCAGGATATCTCCTGTGTAAAGTTTGAGAGAATGAAAGACTTGCATTTATATAGCGCCTTTCACATCCGTAGGACATCACAATGTGCTTAGCTAATGAAGTTCCTTTGAAGTGTAGTCACTGATGTAATGTAGGAAACGTGGCAGTAAACTTGCGCACAGCAATATCCCACAAACAGCAATTTGATAATGACCATATAATCTGCTTTTTTCAGTGATATTGATTTGAGGGATAAATATTGGCCGTGACACCAGGGAGAACTTTTCTCTTCTAAATAGTGCCACGGGATATTTTATATCCATATGAGAGGGTGGACAGGGCCTCAGATTAACATCTCATCCGAAAGACAGCACCTCCGACAGTGCAGCATGCCCTCAGTACTGCACTGTTGTGTCAGCCTAGATTATGTGCTGACCTCACTAGGAAGCGAGACTACTACCACTGAGCTACAGCTGATTCAGTGATGTTGCATTCTTAGAGAGAATGGAATATATATTGTGGCTTGATAAGAGAATCGTTGACAGAAAATGTCGAGTGTTGCATGCTTTCCCAAAACAGGGGTTTTGAAAGGAACATGCTGATTACCTTCAAAGCTGGTAACTCGCCTGACTGCCCGTGGGTGGCAGTGATAAACACCTCTCCGTACAGGAACGGCATCAAATTCCATCGTGTCCAAGCGAGGGAAAAGGTCTCTGACAAGCTGAGCAATAAATGGGACACTCCTCTGGAAGTTTTCAGCTGCTCTCTCACTCCATAGTTCAGCCAGTTCCCTGGGAATCGTCACGTCCACAAGGCTGGTCCTTTCCAGCCTTTGGAGACAACCCATAATATCCAGGGTTGATACCTCAGAAGCATCTTCTTCAGTTTCAGCCAAGCAGTCCCTCAGAATGAAAAGACAGACATTGCTGAACTGCTGTGTGAATTCTTCGCTGCAATGACAGTCAGCCAGGCCACTTTGAAGAAGCTTTAACAACAATTTTGCTCGTCGTGACAGCAGCAAACCTGAAGAGGAGAATAAAGAACATCAGAGTCCGTCACATAGAAACATAGAAATTTACAGCACAGAAGGAGGCCATTTCGGCCTATCGTGTCCACGCCGGACGACAAACAGCCACACGGCCCTTGGTCAGCAGCCCTGAAGGTTACATATAAACCTATGAACAATGGACAATGGCGGAAAGGCAAAGAGCACCCAGCTCAACCAATCCGCCCCACACAACTGCGACACTCCTTACACCGAAACCTTCTACACTCCACCCCAACCGGAGCCATGTGATCTCCTGGGAGAGGCAAAAACCAGATAAAAACCCCGGCCAATTTAGGGAGAAAAAAATCTGGGAAAATTCCTCTCCGACCCATCCAGGCGATCAAAACTAGTCCAAGAGATCACCCTGGCCATATTCTATTCCCTGCAGTACTTACCATTATATCTGCGCCAGCCAACAAAAGGTCATCCAGTCTAATCCCAAATACCAGCTCTAGGCCTGTAACCCTGCAGGTTACTGCACTTTAAGTGCCCATCCAACCATCTCTTAAAAGTGGTGAGGGTTTCTGCATCCAGCACTCTTCCAGGCAGCGAGTTCCAGATCCCCACAACCCTCTGTGTAAAGAATCCCCCCCCCCTCAAATCCCCTCTAAACCTTCCACCAACCACCTTAAAACTATGCCCCTTCGTAATAGATCCGTCCACCAATGGAAATAGGCCCCGACTATCCACTATATCCAGGCCCCTCAATATTTTGTATACCTCAATGAGGTCTCCTCTCAAACTCCTCTGTTCCAATGAGAACCCAGCCTATCCAATCTGTCCTCATAACTAAGATTCTCCATTCCAGGTAGCATCCTCTGCACCCTCTAGTCACCCCTAACAAACTTGCCATCGTTTATGATGTACATGGACACGCAGTTGGTCATTACGATAAACCTCCTGCCGTGCTGTGGGTACGTTGCCTGGCGCCTGCTGGGAACGGCTATCATCATAATAAACACCCAGCCCATGATTATCCTTCTACTGAAGGTAATGGATAGAAAATCATGGGCTCAGAGGGTGCCTGGAAGCACTTTTAGACCATTTTACTTTCTGGTGCTAACTTTAACAAGAGATTACGCAATTCCCAACCATTGTAGTTCCCTTCAGTACATAAAACATTCAAACATGGACAAGGGATCCTGTTTCCATGAATCGGCTTCAGTTTGATCGATCATTTTGCCAAATCATTTAAAGCTGTGTTGAATTTGGAATCATTAGGGCGCATCGTGGTGTCAAGGAATCCTGCAAGTCTTTTATTGGGTGAATTCAGTGCTCCCCACTAACAGGCCCTCAACAAGCTACTGACAGGCCCTCAACAAGCTACTGTAGAGATTAACTAATTTGTTGATATTAGCTTATCTCTGGTCTTTCAAATAATCAGGATCGACTGCAAACCAATATGGTGGGTATGTTGTGTTTAATCAGAGTTTAAGACACACTAGTTACAATATAACACACTAGTTATACAGCAAAAACATTCGACCGTGACAACCAGCTGATACCAGTCCGATCGGACAGACAGCTGGGGGCACGTACAGTTCTCCGGCTTACACTTTTCTTCCTCTCTTCTAGAGCCTACAAGAGTGTTCAGTAAGGAAGCTCTCCCCTTCACCGTCTATGAGAACAATACCTCGTGGTGTTACTTTTATTCTCTCTTTAGGGGTGGGCCTCGGATGGAACATTGACAAGACCTTTTAACCTGTAGAGGTTCCCCAATGGGGCGTCGAGTTCTTTATCTCAATTCTTGAAACAAAGCCCTCCCTAAAGGGGTCTCATGATCTTGTTCACATGTCTTTCCTGTTTATATTTTCTGAAGATTCCTCCATTGGAATTCATCTTCGCTCTCTTGTCTGGTACAACCAGTACAACCTTGTACCCTCTTAATTATCTTCACAAGCAGTTCTGTTAAGCTAACTCCAACTCCTACCATAGCATTTTAACTTGATTATTAGTAATAATAGAAGAACCGTGCATTGTGTCTTAATTGGTCAAACAAGAGTTACATAAACAAAGTTGAAATCCTAATTTGAAAATAGCAGATAGTTGCTTGGAAACAAGATTACATCAGCTGTCAGATTGCAGAATGCTATAACATCCGCAGAGAACCAAAAACGTAAGCATATTCTAATCATCTATCTCGTTATGCTAATAATAGTCTGAAGAGACTTTTTGTCTCCAGTTCTAACACAATCATGTAAACACAGCATTATGCGCATAACCGTATACATTTTGGACACCCCTGATTTCTAACAATGCTAACATGCCCTCAACAAGCTACTAACAGGCCAAGATTTTAATTTGTCTTCAATGAGATATTTAACAGTGCGTTTTCAGACATTGACACGTGAGGAAAACTGCACTAAAACAAATGCTCACTTTATTCGCACTTTTCTTCATGATTTAAGTTACTACTCACATTCAAATATTAGCTTCCCAGTGGTAGGACTTTCCTCTCTGGGTCAGATGGTGGTGGGTTCAAGCCCCACTCCAGAGACTTGAGCACATAATTTAGGCAGATGCTTCAGTGCAGTACTGAGGGAGCGCTGCACAGTCAGAGGTGCCGTCTTTCGGAAAAGATGTTAAACTGCTCTCTCAGGTGGATCCCATGTCGCTATTTGAAGTAGAGCAGGGGAAGGCACCAGGTGTCCTGGCCAAAATTCATCCATGAACCAACATTATTAAAGCAGATTATCTGGTCATTTATCTCATTGCTGTTTGTGGGACTGTGGTGTGCACAAATTGGCTGCTGTGTTTCCTACATTACAACAGTACTTCAAAGAATTTCATTGGTGTGATGCATTTGGGGACATCCTGAGATTGTGAAAGTCGCTATATAAATGAATCTTTGTATTTTCCTTTCACTAATGCTTACCCTCTAGCTGTGGCATTTAACACGGATGCAAATTTGGGACACACATGAATGTTGTAAAACATTGTCTTTTCAAAATCTACAGGAGTATGAATACTTGATCTTACGATATCCGTTAATGGAAGCCATTTTTTGCCTCAGTCTCTCCTTATCGCTGGTTTTTTCCATGAAGATGTGGATCACTGCAGCAAGCTGGTGAAAATCCTCGGCACTTTCAAGTTCGAAGAGGCAATCCTGGACAAGCTTCCGTGGTAGTCCCAGCAACACGCCAAACTCGCAAACATTTAATGACATGCTCCTGCCCGTGTCCAACTGAAGGGTTGTTACTGCCTCTCTGACGAGCTCTGAATCAAGGAAACATTGACACTTAACATCAGAATAAGGGTTAATGAGCTGGGATCTGGGTTTGAACCCAACCCTGATGAATGAAAGTCCCCCTTCACTGCTGGCTGCCAGTGTCCTATGGGATAAGGTCACAGTGTGAAGGTGCCTTGGGCTCGTGGCATCCTAATTCCGGTTTTACTGGCAACAGAGTTTGCAATCTCACACAGACCACAGGAGGTATGGCAAAGGCAAAGGGCCTACATCTGAGTCTTGGGAACGGAAATACTGCACGGGTAGCGGGTGAATGGACTTTTACTCTGTAACTCGCTGTGGCACACCAGGCCAGTAGATATTTGTTGCTGATACTGGGATCCCAACATATAAAGGGTTCTGTCCCAATACTGAGATGCCTCAGCTTCAGGAGCACAGAATTCAGAGAAAGAAATGTCATCAGAAAAATAAAATGAAGAAAATTGGAAGTCAACTGCTATATACAACTATTATATGGGTGAATAAAGTTATACACTGGCATTCTATGGAGCATAGGAACAGGGTTAAGCCATTCAACCCCTCGAGTCTGTTCCCTCATTCTATTGGATAATGGTTGAATGGGCAAACATGGACGAATAAAACAATTATAGACCATCAGTATATGGGTAAATAAACCCTTATAGACCGTCAGTATATGGGTAAATAAACCATTATAGACCGTCAGTATATGGGTAAATAAACCATTAAAGACCGTCAGTATATGGGTAAATAAACCATTATAGACCGTCAGTATATGAGTAAATAAACCATTATAGACCGTCAGTATATGGGTAAATAAACCATTATAGACCGTTAGTGTATGGGTAAATAAACCATTATAGAACGTCAATATATAGGTAAACAAACCATTATAGACAATCAGTATATGGGTAAATAAACCATTATAGACCATCAGTATATAGGTAAATAAATCATTATAGACAGCAAGTGCTTATATAAATGTAATATTAATCGACTGTAAACTCTAAGATGATTCAAAGTAACGCACGCCACTCAGTGATTTTCAGTCTGGGTCAAAAGGGAGAAATGTTAGAATATTTAAGAAATGATTTAAATGGTCAAGCTACCCCAGCACACCTTTTCTCTTAGCATTTTTAGTGTACAGCAAATGTGGGGGAAAGTGAAATCTGAAACCTTTCTCTGTGAACAACAGACAGTTTGGAAACGCAAGGGCAGAGAATGGAAACACCCAGGCCAAGAAAAAGGCTTATACCCTGATAATAGACCAGTTGCCGAGACCTGAGCTGAACGACTATCTGTCCCACCTGTGACAGAGACTGTGGTTCTCATATTGGACTGTTCAGCCACCTGAGGGCTCATTTTAAGAATGGAAGCAAGTCTTCCTTGATTCCGAGGGACTGCCTATGATGATGATTGAAAGGTAGCCAACTCCTTAGGTGCCCCTCACCCCCTCAAAGCCTAAAATAGGGATTTGCCTCATGATTGGGAGCATAGCCATGAAGCGTGCACTGGCAGGGATATGCTCTACAATCCAGACGTAGTGGAAAAACAGAACAGCTAGGGGAGATGGTTAAAATACTAACAATAACAACGTTTATTTATATAGCACCTTTAACATAGTGAAACAGCCCAAGGTGCTTCACTGGAGTATTATGCGTTAAAAAATTTGACACCGAGTCGAAATTAGCGCAGGTGACCAAAAGCTTGGTCAAAGAGGTAGATTTTACGGAGTGTCCTGAAGGAGGAAAGAGAGGTAGAGAGGCTGGGAGGTTTCGGGAGGGAGTTCCAGACCTTGGGGCAGAGTCAACAGAAGGCATGTCACCAATGGTTGAGCGATTATAATCAGGGATGCTCAGGAGGGCAGAATTAGAGGAGTGCAGACATCTCGGAGGGGGGGGGGGGGGGGGGTGGCGGCGGGGGGGTGTGGTTGTGGGGCTGGAGAAGATTACAGAGATATGGAGGGGCGAGGCCATGGAAGGATTTGAAAATAAGGATGAGAAATTTGAAATCGAGGCGTTGCTTAACTGGAAGCCAATGTAGATCGGCAAGCACAGGGGCGATGGGTGAGCCGGACTTGGTGCGAGTTAGGACACGGGCTGCCGAGTTTGGGATCACCAAAGAGAAGCATTACAAAAACAGGAACAGTAGAAAGCAGTGCTCTGGCAAGGACTGAAAATAATAAAACTACAAAGACAATTAGAAGTTCGAGCAATCGCAGCCAAAGCCTGGAAATTCAACTGGTACCACACACCCAGAGAGCAATTGCATCAAAAATTTAAAACCCAATCAGGGGGGAAAAAAAGAAAGCACAACCGTAGCCATGCCAGTAGATTATCTTCAACTCAAAAGTGCAAGAAAATTAACATGCAAAGCCAAGCAAGAAGAAACAAAAGATATGGAAGTTAAATAGTGCCTTAAGCGGGAAGGGACCAGAGGCAGCACGGGCCAGCCCACACTGCGATATGTGTGCGCACTAGGTCCGTGCAGCAGAGCAGGTCTCCAGTTGTCCTGGTTAACCCTTACCACTGGACCAAGACCTAGCCCTGTCAAGCCCTGTAAGAATTTTGTATGTTTCAATGAGATCACCTCTCATTCTTCTAAACTCTAGAGAATATGGGTCGAATCTACTCAATCTCTCCTCACAGGACAATCTCCCCATCCCAGGAATCAATCTGGTGAACCTTCATTGCACTCGCTCAATGGCAAGTGTATCCTTCCTTAGGTAAGGAGACCCAAACTGTACACAATACTCCAGGTGTGGTCTCACCAGGGCCCTATATAATTGCAATAAGATCACAGCACGATTGAATTTCACATTCAGATGGAGGGTGAGAAAGTTGGATCTCTAACCAGCATACTAAGCTTAAATAAAGTAGACTATGAAGGTATGAGGGCAGAGTTGGCTAAAGTAGACTGGGAAAAGAGATTAAAGTGTAGGACGGTTGATGAACAGTGGTGTACATTTAAGGAGATATTTCATAACTCTCAAGAAAAATATATTCCAGTGAGGAGAAAAGGGTGTAAGAGAAAATCCAATTAAAAACAAGGGCATACAAAGTCACCAAAACTAGTGGGAGGACAGAAGATTGGGAAGCTTTTAAAAGCCAACAAAGAATGACTAAAAAAATGATTAAGAAAGGGAGGATAGACTATGAAAGTAAACTAGTGCAAAATATAAGAACAGATAGCAAGAGTTTCGATAGGTATATAAAAAGGAAAAGAGTGGCTAAAGTAAATGTTGGTCCGTTAGAGGACAAGACCGGGAAATTAGAAATGGGGAACATGAAGATGGCAAAAACTGAACAAATATTTTGTATCAGTCTTTATGGTAGAGGACACTAACGATATTCCAACAGTGGATAGTCAAGGGGCTATCAGGGGGAGGATCTTAACACAATCACAATCATTAATGAGGTGGTACTCAGTAAGATAATGGGACTAATCCCATGGATCTGATGGCTTGCATCCTAGGGTTTTAAGAGAAGTAGCGGCAGGGATTGTGGATGCATTGGTTGTAATTTACCAAAATTGCCTGGATTCTGGGGAAGTTCCAGCAGATTGGAAAACTGCAAATGTAATGCCCTTATTTAAAAAAGGAGGCAGACAAAAAGCAGGAAACTATAGACCAGTTAGCCTAACATCTGTGGTTGGGAAAATGTTGGAGTCCATTATTAAAGAAGCATCATTGGAAAAGCATAATTCGGTCAGGCAGAGTCAGCATAAATTTATGAAGGGGATGTCATTTTTGACAAATTTGCTGGAATTCATTGAGGATGTAACGAACAGGGTGGATAGAGGGGATCCAGTGGATGTGGTGTATTTGGACTTCCAGAAGGCATTTGACAAGGTGCCACATAAAAGATTACTACACAAGATAAAAGTTCATGGGGTTGGGGGTAATACATTAGCATGGATAGAGGATTGGCTAACGAATAGAAAACAGAGAGTTGGGATAAATGGTTCATTCTCGGACTGGCAATCAGTAACGAGTGGGGTGCCGCAGGAATCAGTGCTGGGATCCCAACTATTTATAATCTATATTAACGACTTGGAAGAAGGGACTGAGTGTAACGTAGCCAAGTTTGCTGATGATACAAAGATGGGAGGAAAAGCAATGTGTGAGGAGGACACAAAAAATCTGCAAAAGGACATAAACAGGCTAAGTGAGTGGGCAAAAATTTGGCAGATGGAGTATAATGTTGGAAAGTGTGATGTCATGCACTTTGGCAGAAAAAAAATCAAAGAGCAAGTTATCGGCCCAGAAATTCTGGCCCCTGGGACTATACGAAGTCTCTATGGAGCCAGGATGGCATCAGAAAAGCAGGTTTTCAGCGTGCAATGCGCAGGCGCTCAAAACCGGCTTTTCCAATCTGTCAAGCTGGAGTTTGACAGATCGCGCGCATAACGGGAGCGAGGGCATTTGCTTGGGCAAGATTGCAGTATTTACGCACATCTTGCCCAGCAAATGTACTCAAAAATCTTGCGCCTGATAACCGCAGGCGCACAGCCTAGTTTTAAAGGCGCAAGTGTTTTAAAATATACAAACACATGTTAAAATACAATTCTAAACACATATATTATTGTTAAAAACCATGATCTTATTGAATGGCGGAGCAGGCTCAAGTATGGCCTACTCCTGTTCCTATTTCTTATGTTCTTATATAGCTCCACCTTGTGGACTACTGCTCCACCTAGTGGACTACTGTGGTAATGCAACTGATGTAAATGCAATAAAAGTCACATAATGTATATTGGAGCCATCTTGTAGTCTGTGTGTTTGTGATGTCATAAGGAATATATCACACAGACCATTAGACTCAACTATTCCATGCCAGCATTTATCCTCCACTCGGGCAAATAAGCAACGCACAACTCGAACAGCACGGGAGGGCTGCTGACGCAAGGCTGCAAATTCTAGGCTCCATGGTGCTTCTCTCTCCCAGGAATGTAAGGGTGCTCCTAATTTGGGTTGTGGCCTACGGGCTGTGCACTGGCCAGGGCCTAGCGTGATAGACTCCCGGTTCCAGCAACCCCTCAACCTCTGTGAGCGGGGTCCCAGACGGCCCAGTTTAAGGCTGCCTGCTACATGGGAAGACTTTTGAGGCAGGGGCCAGATAGTTTGGTGCTATCGGGAGGGAGCACTGCATCGTCCTCAAGTCCTCTGACCTGCCTCTCATTATCGCCCATGTCAGCCTCCCTACTGGAACTGTTGGTGAGCAGACCCCAAAGCAGTGATGACACTGCCGAAGCCCCCTATCAATGGCCTAGAGGATCAGAGCAGCTGTGGAAGGAGCTGTACCCTCGCCTCCTCTCACCTGCCCACCTCTGCTAATCCTTCCTCCGCCTACCTACAGCAACCTGTGAGAACATGTACACCCTGTCATGCACAGACCTTGCTCTATTTGTTGCAGCTGTATTTCTTCACCAAATCCACACTTCAGCTTCAAATCTTGCAGCACTGAAAGACAGAAAATAAAGAATAAATTCCATCGCGAGAGGCAGGCTGTCACAAGTATCATCAGCGGTGCAAAGAATGATAGAAGGTGAACATTGACCAATTTCAATCCTGAATATGGTCTTTGTGGAGTGCAGACTCGATAACTCTCAGAATAATCACAGATTCGACAACAACAACTTGTATTTATATAGCACCTTTAGCATAGTGAAATGTCCCAAGGCATTCACAGAAGTATTATGCGATAAGAATTTGACATGAGCCGCATAAGTAGAAATTAGCGCAGGTGCCTGGTCACAGAGATATGTTTCATGGAGTGTCTTGAAGGAGGAACGAGAGGTAGAGAGGTACAGAGGTTTAGGCAGGGAGTTCCAGAGCTTGGGGCCTCGGCAACAGAAGGTTGAGCGATTATAATCAGGGATATACAGGAGGGCAGAATTAGAGGAACGCAGACATCTCGGCAGGGGTGGGGGGGGGGCGGCAGTTGTGAGGCTGGAGGAGATTACAGAGATATGGAGGGCGAGGCCATGAAGGGATTTGAAAATAAAGATGAGAATTTTGAAATCGAGGCATTGTTTAACCAGAAGCCAAGTCAGCAGGACAGGGGCAACTGAGTTTTGGATCACCTCTAGTTTATGTAGGGTAGAACGTGGGAGGCCAGCCAGGAGTGTGTTGGAATAGTCAAGTCTAGAGATAACAAAGGCATAGATGAGGGCTTCAGCAGCGGATGAGTAGAGACAAGGGCGGAGATAGGCGATGTTACGGAGTTGGAAATAGGCGGTCTTAGTTATGCTGCGAATGTGTGGTCGAAGTTCATTTCAGGGTCAAATATAGAAACATAGAAATATAGAAAATAGGTGTGACTAGGCCATTCGGCCCTTCACCACCATTCAATAAGATCATGGCTGATCATTCACCTCAGTACCCCTTTACTGCCTTCTCTCCATACCCCTTGATCTCTTTAGCCGGAAGGGTCATATTTAACTCCCTCTTGAATATATTCAATGAACTGGCCTCAACAACTCTCTGCGGTAGAGAATTCCTCAGGTTAACAACTCTCTGAGTGAAGAAGTTTCTCCTCATCTCAGTCCTAAATGGCTTACCACTTATCCTTAGACTGTGTCCCCTGGTTCTGGACTTCCCCAACATCTGGAACATTCTTCCTGCATCTAATCTGTCCAGTCCCATCCGAATTTTATATGTTTCTATGAGATCCCCTCTCATCTTCCTAAATTCCAGTGAATACAGGCCCAGACGATCCAGTCTCTCCTTATATGTCAGTCCTGCCATCCGAGGAATCAATCTGGTTGTGTGAGGCCCCATGGGGAAGAGTGACCATAATATGGTAGAATTCTTTATTAAGATGGAAAGTGACACAGTTAATTCAGAAACTAGAGTCCTGAACTTAAATAAAGGTAACTTCAATGGTATGAGACATGAATTGGCTAGGATAGACTGGCCAAATGATACTTAAAGGGTTGACGGTGGATAGGCAATGGCAGACATTTAAAGATCACATGGATGAACTTCAACAATTGTACATCCCTGTCTGGCGTAAAAATAAAACGGGGAAGGTGGCTCAACCGCGGCTAACATGGGAAATTAGGAATAGTGTTAAATCCAAGGAAGAGTCATATAAATTGGCCAGAAAAAGCAGCAAACCCGAGGACTGGGCGAAATTTAGAATTCAGCAGAGGAGGATAAAGGGTTTAATTAGGAGGGGAAAATAGAGTATGAGAGTAAGCTTGCAGGGAATATAAAAACTGACTGCAAAAGTTTCTATAGATATGTGAAGAGAAAAAGATTAGTGAAGACAAATGTAGGTCCCTTGCAGTCAGGATCAGGTGAATTAATAATAGGAAACAAAGAAATGACAGACTAATTGAACAAATACTTTGGTTCTGTCTTCACGAAGGAAGACATAAATAACTTTCCGGAAATACTAGGGGACCGGGGGTCTAGCGAGAAGGAGGAACTGAAGGAAATCCTTATTAGTCAGGAAATTGTGTTAGGGAAATTGATGGGACTGAAGGACGATAAATCCCCGGGGCCTGATAGCCTGCATCCCAGAGTACTTAAGGAAGTGGCCCTAGAAATAGTGGATGCGTTAGTGATCATTTTCTAACATTCTATCGACTCTGGATCAGTTCCGATGGACTGGAGGATAGCTAATGTAACACACTTTTAAAAATGGAGGGAGAGAGAAAACAGGCAATTATAGACCGGTTAGCCTGACATCAGTAGTGGGGAAAATGTTGGAATCAATTATTAAAGATGAAATAGCAGCGCATTTGGAAAGCAGTTTATAGGATCGGTCCAAGTCAGCATGGACTTATGAAGGGAAAATCATGCTTGACAAATCTTCTAGAATTTTTTGTGAATGTAACTAGTAGAGTGGACAAAGGAGAACCAGTGGATGTGGTGTATTTGGACTTTCAAAAGGCTTTTGACAAGGTCCCACATGAGATTGGTGTGCAAAATTAAAGCACATGGTATTGGGGGTAACGTACTGACGTGGATAGAGAACTGGTTGGCAGACAGGAAGCAGAGAGTAGGGATAAATGGGTCCTTTTCAGAATGGCGCAGTGACTAATGGGGTGCCGTAGGGCTCAGTGCTGGGACCCCAGCTATTTACAATATACATCAATGATTTAGATGAAGGAATTGAGTGTAATATCTCCAAGTTTGCAGATGACACTAAGCTGGGTGACGGTGTGACCTGTGAGGAGGATTTTAAGAGGCTGCAGGGTGACTTGAACAGGTTAGGTGAGTGGGCAACTGCATGGCAGATGCAATATAATGTGGATAAATGTGAGGTTATCCACTTTGGTGGCAAAAACATGAAGGCAGATTATTATCTCAATGGTGACTGATTAGGAAAGGGGGGGTGGGGTACAACGAGACCTGGGTGTCATGGTAAATCAGTCATTGAAAGTTGGCATGCAAGTACAGCAGGTGGTGAAGGCGGCAAATGGTATGTTGGCCTTCATAGCTAGGGGATTTGAGTATAGGAGCAGGGAGGTCTTATTGCAGTTGTACAGGGCCTTGATGAGGCCTCACCTGGAATACTGTGTGTTCAGTTTTGGTCTCCTAATCTGAGGAAGGATGTTCCTGCTATTGAGGGAGTGCATATGTGAACAGTGTTGTTCAGCCTCAGACAGAAGTTGGGAAGAGGGATGGAGTCAGTGGCTAAGGAACAGAGTTTGTTGCTGGGTCCGAAAACAATGGCTTTGGTCTTCCCAATATTCAATTGGAGAAAATTTCTGCTCATCCACAACTGGATGCCGAACAAGCAGTGTGACAATTTATAGACCGTGGAGGGGTCGAGAGAAGTTGTGAAGAGGTAGAGCTGGGTATCGTCAGCGTACATGTGGAAACTAACGCTGACGACACCCAGCCAAGGGGCAACATGTAGATGAGAAATAGGAGGGAACGAAGGACAGATCCTTGGGGGACACCAGATGTAAAGATGCGGGAGTGCGATGAGAAGCTGCTTGTTGCAGGTGATTCTCTGGCTACGATTAGATAGACAAGAATGGAACCAGGCGAGTGCAGTCCTATCCAGCTGGATGACAGTGGAGAGGCGTTGGAGAAGGATAGAGTGGTCAACCGTGTCAAAGACTGCAGACAGGTCGAGAAGGACGAGGAGGGATAGTTTGCCTTTGTCACAGTCACAAAGGGAAGTGGAGTTGAGGCCAGGATCAGATCAGCCATGATCTTATTGAATGGTGGAGCAGGCTCGAGGGGCCAAATGGCCTACTCCTGCTCAGATTTCTTATGTTCTTATGCAGGGACGGAAACCGGATTGGAGGGATTCAAACATGGAACTCAGTAACTCACACAGAATATTCACAGACTTGGTAACGCACACAGAATATTCACAGACCCGGTAATTCACACAGAATATTCACAGACTTGGTAACGCACACAGAATATTCACAGACTTGGTAACGCACACAGAATATTCACAGACCCGGTAATTCACACAGAATATTCACAGACTCGGTAACTCACACAGAATATTCACAGACTTGGTAATTCACACAGAATATTCACAGACTTGGTAATTCACACAGAATATTCACAGACTTGGTAACTCACACAGAATATTCACAGACTTGGTAACTCACACAGAATAATCAGACTCGGTAGCTCACAAGATAATCACACCGACCAGTACACGCAGTAGGAAAGGCTCAGCGATGCATCCCGAAAACAAACTTAGTGGCAGCTTATTGTCTCAAACTTCAAAACACTCCTTCGCCAGTCACTTCCTACTAACGTGCGATGTAGGAAGGTAGAAGGAACAAAGAATTTGCATTCATGAAGCAACTCATCATATCCTAAGGACATGTCAAGGCACCTCACAACCAAGAGATTACTTTCTCGAAGTGCTGTCAATGCTATTGTGGAGCTAAAATGGCGGTCGATCTACACACAAATACTGAATGAATCAACAAGCAGTCAACCTGTGTTGGGTGTTGTTGATGGAGGAAGGAATGCTCTCTGGGAAACAGAGAAAACTGCTTGCTCGCCCTCACACAGAGTTCTGGGATCTTTTGCATTGCTCTGCACAGGCAGACAGGATATAAGAACATAAAAACAGAAGAATTAGGAGCAGTAGACCATTTGGCCCCTCGAGCCTGCTCTGTGGTATATTCTCTACTACAACATCACAAGCACACACTTACAAGATGGCTTCAAGTCAGGAATTTGTCAGGTGATCGAGTCACCTGATGCTTTTATTGTATAAACATTAGCAGTTGCATTACCACAGTAGTCCACTAGATGGAGCTATATATTACATGCTCCGCCATTCAATAAGATCACGGCTGATCAACGACTTCAACCACACTTTCCCGCCGGATGTCCATTTTCTTGATTTCCCCTAGAGTCCAAAAATCTATCTATCTCAGCCTTGAATATACTCAAAGACTCAGCATCCACAGCCCTTTTGGGCAGAGAATTCTAAAGATTCATAAATGGCCGACCCCTTATCCTGAGACTGTGTCCCCTACTCCGAGACACTCCAGCCAGGGGAAACAACCTCTCAGCATCTACCCTGTCAATCCCCTTCAGAATCTTGCATGTTTCAATGAGATCACCTCTCATTCTTTTAAACTCCAGAGAGTATAGGCCCATTCTACACAATCTCTCATCATAGGACAGTCCTCTCATCCCAGGAATGAATCCAGTAAACCTCCGTTGCACCGCCTCCAAGGCAAGTATATCCTTCCTTAGATAAGGAGACCAAAACTGTGCACAGTACTCCAGGTGTGGTTTCACCAAGGTCCTGTACAATTGTACAAGACTTCCTTACTCTTATGCTCCAACCCCCTTGCAGTAAAGGACAACATGCCTTTTGCCTTCCTTATTGGGCGGTGCTGGGGTGCGCTGCAATGTCGGAGGGGAGATGCTGAGGGGGTGCTGCGCTGTCAGAGGTGCCGTCTTTTGGACGGGACTTTGGACTGGGGCCCTGTCTGCTCTCTCGGGTGGATGTGAAAGATCCAACGGGCACTGTGTGGAGGAGGAGCGGGGAGGTTATCCCAGGTTCCTTGGGGCCAGTGTCTGTCCCTCAATCAGCATCGCCGGAGCGGATGGTCTGGTTAGTGTCACATTGCTGTTTGTGGGAGCTTGCTGCGTGCGGGTTGGCTGCTGTGTTTCCTGCATTGCAGGCTACTCTCCAGGAAGTGCTTTGTTGGCTGTGAGGCGCTTTGGGGCATTCTGGGGTGGCGAGTGACGCTATAGAAATGCAAATTCTGGTGATGATTCTGAGCTTTGAGTAGACTAGGCCCATATTCTCTCGAGTTTTGAAGAATGAGAAGTGATCTCATTGAAACATACAAAATTCTTACAGAGGTTGACAGGGTAGATGCAGGGAGGATGTTTCCTCTGGCTGGGGAGTCGAGAACCAGGGGTCACAGTCTCAGAATAAGGGGTCAGCCATTTTGGACTGAGATGAGGACAAACTTTTTCACTCAGAATGTGATGAATCTTTGGAATTCTCTACCCCAGAGGGCTGTGGAGGCTCAGCCTTTGAGTATATTCAAGACAGAGATCGATAGATTTCTGGATATTAAGGGAATCAAGGGATATGGGGACAGTGCAGGAAAGTATAGAAGATCAGCCATGATCTTAATGAATGGCGAAGAAGGCTCGAGGGGCCGAATGGCCTGTTCTTATTTCTTATGTTTCTATTGCTTGCTGTACCTGAATGTTAGCTTTCGGTGTTTCTTGCAGGAGGACACCCAAATCTCTGAACACCAACATTTAAAAGTTTCTCACCATTTGAAAAGATTCTGTTTTTCTATTCTTCCTACTAAAGTGAACAACCTCACATTTCCCCACATTATACTCCATCTGCCACCTTACTGCTCAATCACTTAGTCTATCTATATCCCTTTACAGACGCTTTGTGTTCTCCTCACATCTTACTGGCCCAACTAGCTTTATAGGACCTGCCTCGGACCTTCTCGCTCTTCCAATGCTGAATATTCCCTCCTTCCCCATCAGTAGCCGAGCCTTCATTCCTCGATCCTACTCTCGGGAATTCTCTCCTGAAACCCTTCCTCTTTGTTACATCTCCCTTCAAATTCCTCCTGAAAACCTACCCTTAACTCATCACCTCAGGCTGCTCATGCTCAGGCCTGACACTGGCCTGCACAATGCTGCTGGGAATTTCCTAGCTAAAAAGACAAAGCAAGTTGTTGTTGAATTTTATAAAATTTGTATATATTGGTGTGGATCTGAGCATCCTTGATTATAATCGCTCAACTATTGGTGGCCGTGCCTTCTGTTGCCTGGGCCCTAAGCTCTGGAACTCCCTCCCTAAACCTCTCCACCTCCTTCAACATGGTCCTGGTCAAAGACCGCCCTAAGTGGAGGAAGTGCATCCGGGAGTGCACTGAGCACCTTGAGTCTCATCGCTGAGAGCATGCAGAAATCAAGCGCAGGCAGCAGAAAGAGCGTGTGGCAAACCTGTCCCACCCACCCTTACCCTCAACCACTATCTGTCACACCTGTGGCTTGGACTGTGGCTCTCGTATTGGACTGTTCAGCCACCTAAGGACTCCACCCATGAGTGGAAGCAAGTCTTCCTCGATTCCGAGGGACTGACTATGATGATGATGATGATAAAACCTACCTCTTTGACCAAGCTTTTGGTCACCTGCGTTAATTTCTATTTGTGCAGCTCGGTGTCAAATTTTTATCACATAATACTCCTGTGACGTGCCTCGGGACGTTTCACTACATTAAAGGCACTAAATAAATACAAGTTGTTGTTGTTGTTGTTGTTGTTGTTGGCAATTAATGTGCGAGACTTATAAACCCCAAATCCCATCTCCACCTCGCAACATTTCCTGCCTCTGCCCCTCCCCTACCCGAAACCCTCCCCTACCCCCTCGTCACCCCCAGGCTTGCACCTTCCAAAAATCTTTTAAACAGAATCCGTCCTTCTGAAAAATACAACTCATCCACAGAGTGCACTGTCACCTCTGAGCCAGAAGGTTGTGGGATTCAAGTTCCACTCCAGAAACTTGAGCCCATAATCCAAGCCGACACCCCAGTGCAGTACTGAGGGAGCACTGCACTGTCAGAGGTGCTTTCAGATGAGACATTAAACCAAGGCCCATCTGCCCTCTCAGGCACTATTTCGAAGAGAAGCAGGGGAGTTCTTCCCGGTGTCCTTGCCAATATTTATCCCACAACCACACCTGCTGTTTGTGGGATCTTGCTGTGCTCAAAGTGGCTGCTGCGTTCCCTGCATTACAACAGTGACTACACTTCCAAAAGTACTTCATTGGCTGTAATGCACTGTGGGACGTCCCGAGGTTTGAAAGGCGCTATATAATTGCAGGTCTTTCTTTCTTGCCAATCTCCATTGGCTTCCCATCTCCCAACAAATTGAATCCAAAATCCATACCCTCATTTATAAACCTCCACATCCCCTGCAGCCCGACATACCTGGTGGCTTCTGCTCATCTGACTCTGGCATCCTTCACAGTCGTCACCTCACCCCTCACCCACCCCCCAGCCGTTTACTCCATTCCACCTTTGGCACCATGGCCTTTGGCTGTCTCGGTCCCACACTCAAGCACCGACCCCCCGCCGCCCCTCCCGCACCGCCCCACTCCATCTCCTTCAAAAACCACCTCACTGACAGAGCCTTCACTCACCACTCCCAATCCTTCCCCCACCAACGCCACAGCACTGAAGGAATCGGGAGAAAGTGCACCCACGGCACATGACTACGGCCCAGGAGACCATTACACAATGACTGTACTCACGTGAAGAGACTGGCTGCGTTTCCTCTTGTGGAGCAGGAATGTGAGACGATAACGAGTGTGGATGTTCTGTATCTGCAAGGGAAGGAGTTAGAGCTGCTAGCTACACAAACACACACAGTGCAATTGTCATGTATGTACATTCTGTTTGTAGCCACCAGATGGCACCATTGTTGGAGGCCACTGAGCAGCACACACATGGTGCTGCTCAGGTATAAAAGGCCAGCCATTTTGAGAGTCAGGCACTTTGGGCCTAAATAAAGCAGAGCCAAGGTTGTACCTTGCTCAGTTAAACATTACTCAGTTTGAACCTTTATTGCATAAATAACAGCAACAGAGCAATTACAATGCAAAGGACTGTCCGCATTTACCAAACACCTTCCCTCCTTCATGGAAAGCTTCAATCACGGAATGTTTCCACTGGAATTCTACATACACATCAGACAATTGACTTGGAATTATGGAAGCTGTCCTACATAATGCATCCCATAATAAGTGTCAACTGAGGCTCTGTGGGTAGCACACTCGCCTCTGAGTCAGAAAGTTGTGGGTAAATAAATCTAGGCTGACACTCCTAGTACAGCGCTGAGGGAGTTCTGCACTGTCGGAGGTACCGTCTTTTGGATGAGACGTTAAACTGAGGCCCCATCTGCTCTCTCAGGTGGATGTAAAAGATCCCATGGAACTATTTCGAAGAGGAGAAGGGGAGTTATCCCCGGTGTCCTGGCCAGTAGTTATCCCTCAGTCAACATAATCTGGTTATTTTCACATTTTTCTGTTTGTGGGAGCTTGCTTGTGCGCAAATTGACATGTTTTCTACATTACAACAGTGACTACACTCTAAAAGTACTCCATTGGCAGTAAAGCGCTTTAAAACATCTGATGGTCATGAAAGGCGCGATACAAATCCAAGCCTGTCTTTCTTTATACACATCAGACAATTGACTTGGAATTAGGGGAGCTGTCCTACATAATGAATCCCATAATATGCCTCCTTTTTGTCAGTTATTTTATTTCCCAGGAGCTGTGTCTTTTCCCAAAGAGATGCAGCAATCGCTGGCAGTCGGGGTGGATGTGAAAGCAACACATGGAGGTTGCAGGAATGCCTTGAAGTTTAGAGGATCGAGAGGCCATTGAATTGAGGTGTGCAGAAAGGATTCAATAGGGCAAAATACAGGGAAACTATTGATTCTGGTAGGGGAATCCAGAACAAGGAGGCAGAGTCTTAAAAAAATCAGAGTGAGGACTGAAATCAGGAGGCACTCCTTCACACAAAGGGTCGTAGAAATCTGGGACACTCTCTCCCAAAAGGCTGTGGATGCTGGGTGACAATGGCAGCTTTCAAAGACCGAGATCATTAGGTTTTTGTCAGCCAAGGCTATCAAGGGACAGGGAACTAAGGCTAAATGGGGATGCTGTGCAGAACAGCCATTATCTAATCAAATGGTAGAACAAGCTTGAGGGATTGAATGGCCTCCTCCTGCACATACATTGACAGAAACTCTTCCTTCCATTGGCGAAGGGCTTCAGTTCTGACTCAGCACATCGTACAGCAGGACTGAGACTGGGAAGAGATTGTGTCTTCAACCTACATCCTACCACTCTGTTCCCTCCCCCACCCCTCCCAGGGACGCAGTCTCTCTCTCCTCCCCCTGCCCCCCACACCCCCGGCCCCCACACCCACCCTCCCTTCCTCCCTTGAGGTTGCTCCCAATCCTCCCAACGCCCCCCCCCCCCCAACCAGAGGATGCTCACTCCCTTACCCCCTCCCTCCCCCCCCCCAGGTAATGCTCCCTCTTTCCCCTCTCCGCCACCCTTCCCCCCCCCCCCCCCCCCCCCCCCCCCCCCCCCCCCCCACTGCGGACACTCTCTTTCACTCCCCCTCTCGGTCACAGATACGCTTTGCAGCGTTCTGCCTAAACCTCGGGTTTATAATTTATTGCATAATTGCAGGATTCTGCAAAGTCTGCTATCTTCTTAGGCAAGTTTAGAAATCAAGGACTGGCTTGAGCTGGCCTAGTGACAGAGTTAAATCTACACTGCAGTCTATACCTCACTCACTGAACACCAGGATTTCTCCACGGAGGACTTTTGGTATGATTTATAGAAAACTTCCGCTCTTAACTTCAGTTTAGTTCTCAATGGGAACATCATCATCATCATAGGCAGTCCCTCAGAATCGAGGAAGACTTGCTTCCACTCTAAGCACGAGTACTTAGAAGCGCTGACAGATATATACTGGAGCATCTCACTTCACCTTCAGAGAATGAAAATGGTTTCGACCCTTCCTATAGACTGTCTATGGTCATTATATTGGAACAGTCTATTCATTCGAGCCCAGTGGGAGCTTCGACCAAGGACTAACTGTTATATTGGATGCTTGCTTTGAACCAGTGCGTGCCCCAAGGTGAGATATTGGTATTGATCGCAGGTTCACGAGGTTGATTCCTGAGATGAAGGGGTTGTCGTATGAGGCAAGGTTGAGCAGGTTGGTCCTATACTCATCTCAAGAATGATAGGTGATCTTATTGAAACGTATAAGATTTTGAGGGGGGTTGACAGGGTAGATGCAGAGAGGATGTTTCCCCTCGTGGGGAATCTAGAACTAGGGGGCATAGTTTCAGAATAAGGAGTCGTCAATTTAAAATGGAGATGAGGAGGAATATCCTCTCAGAGGGTCGTGAATCTTTGGAATTCTCTACCCCAGAGAGCTGTAGAGGCTGGGTCATTGAATATATTTAAGGTGGAGATAGATAGATTTTTGAACGATAAGGGAGTCAAGGGTTATGGGGAGCGGGCGTGAAGCGGAGTTGAGGCCAAGATCAGATCAGCCATGATCTTATTAAATGGCGGAGCAGGCACGAGGGGCCAAATGGTCTAATCCTGCTCCTATTTCTTATGTTCTTAGGTAACTCATGACCTTCTGACTCAGAGGTGGGAATGCTGCCACTGAGACATGGCATAGTAGCTTAAATTATTTTTAAACTTCTCCGAAATCAGTGTGGAGAAAGCTGAATGCAGTCCAATAGTCACAACAGAAGCTCAGCAACTTCCCAAATGTAATATCTTCCAGACTGGGATGATCAGAGATTATATATTCCACACGGAGAGATCAAAAAGAGTTTGCAAGTTATACCATTGCCTTCTGTTGGACTCCAGTGTTATTTGAGGCCAGTGAAAGATGCACAACTGTTGCAGTGGGCATCACCGTGATCTGCGATTAATACCAATACGTCACCATGGGGCACACATTGGTACAGTGGGCATCACCGTGACCTGCGATTAATACCAATACGTCACCATGGGGCACACATTGGTACAGTGGGCATCACCGTGACCTGCGATTAATACTGATACCTCATTGTGGGGCACACGCTATGAGGCACTTTCTGTAAATAACTGACCCTGTGGTTGCCGGAGGTTTTGTGTGAAACCAAGCTCCCTACCTTGCTGTGGTTGAACAGAAAACGACAGCTCCCCCTCATGAATTGCTGCTGTAGATAGAGAGGGGTAAAATTATTCACAAACTTACGAGATTTGGGTCCAAAGCCACACTGATTCAAATATGGCGGTGTGTTTAATGACATCACCCACCTCAGGGATCGGCCGAATGTTCAATGACATCACCCACCTCAGGGATAGGTCGAGGGTTCAGTGACATCACCCACCTCAGGGATAGATCGAATGTTCAGTGACATCATGCACCTCAGGGATAGGCCCAACGTTCAGTGACATCACCCACCTCAGGGATAGGCCGAAGGTTCAGTGACATCACCCACTTCAGGGATAGGCCGAATGTTCAGTGACATCATGCACCTCAGGGATAGGCCGAAGGTTCAGTGACATCACCCACCTCAGGGATAGGCCCAACGTTCAGTGACATCACCCACCTCACGGATAGGCCGAAGGTTCAGTGACATCACCCACTTCAGGGATAGGCCGAATGTTCAGTGACATCACGTACAACAGGGATAGGCCAAATATTCAGTGACATCATCCACCTCAGGGATAGGCCGAATGTTCAGTGACATCACCCATCTCAGGACCCATGTGACTGTATAGTGGCATTACCTATAGGCACTTACTGGGTTAATGACCCTGCTGACAATGCCCAAAAGTCTAAGAGCTGGCAGTTAACCCTTTAAGAGCAACATTTTTTGGAGGGTTTGCAAGAACTCAAGAAAATAACTTACTTTATGACGCACATGTAACATTCAAGGTCTGTGACTATTTCATGCAACATTTACTTGGCGCTGATACTCTTCCTTCCTTGACCCCAGAGTAACTTGCACGAAACCAAAGGATGAAGCATGCCCTCACCATCAATGTCCTCTGCCAGGATTGTGTCCTCTTCATGTAGAGCTTCGTAGAATCTCTGGCAGGAACGCTCTCCTTTCTGTCGGCAGATGTTAATCAACTGCTGGGCTTGACCGTAAAGTACCGACTCCCCCTGCACGATGTCCAGCTCGTACTGCGAAATTGTTTCATTGGAGAATAACCTCATGGCGATGGGAGTAACCAGGTGCCCAAGCCGTTGACACAGAACATTCGCCTGTTTCTGTAGTTTCTGCTCTGCAGGGATATAAAATTTACCCAAGTTACAGTCTCACTCACATTCATTTAATTCCCTCTCTAAATAGTTCTCCACATAGCCAATCGAAAAGCAGGATTTAATTCCTTTAACAGGCTGTCATCACAACATCACTGCAAAGGTTCCTCGGGAGAAGGGCACCACTGATATGATTGAAGTTTATGATAATGAAGGGAATAGACGGTGTTCCAGCAGACAGTTTATTTCAATTAAATGGACGAGGCAGGACCAGGGGGCACAAATTTAAGTTGTATAAGGCTAGATCTAGGTTAGGTGTCAGGAGGTGGCTCTTTTCACAGAGAATAGTGGGTCTCTGGAACAAGCTGCCCTCTCATGTGGTGGATGCAGCTCTGTCGAGCCCATGTTGTGGCTGGTGTGCAACGTTCACGATACTTTAAAAAAATCCACGCACAGGCAACTTCCACCCCCTCAATTGGAGTTCAGGACCTTCATTGAAACATCTGTGAACTCATGTGGAAGTAAGT
This sequence comes from Pristiophorus japonicus, assembly GCF_044704955.1. Classification (NCBI taxonomy): domain Eukaryota; kingdom Metazoa; phylum Chordata; class Chondrichthyes; family Pristiophoridae; genus Pristiophorus; species Pristiophorus japonicus. The sequence continues at coordinate 147,319,086 of NC_091987.1, read as the reverse complement.
CATCCTCGTTCCAGGGACCGTCTATGATGATGGATGCAGACTCAGTGAATTCCTTCAAACAAAAGCTGGATTTGTTTCAGGCTGCGGCGGCGATCACCACTTACAGAAGGTAGGTACTGCGGGGAATTTAATGGCCAGTGTGATCTCCTGGACTAGGTTCCATTGCTTAGATGGGTTAGAGAGGAATATCCCAGATTTTTCCCCCCCAAATTGGCCTGGGTTTTTAAATCTGTTTTTTTGCCTCTCCCAGATCATCAGGTGGTTTGGGGTAGGGTGGACTGTAAATGTTGTGATACACAAGGTATCGCAATTTTGTGGGACAGGCTTGACGGACCAGATGGTCTTCACCTGTCCGTCATTGTTCGTATAATCCTCCCATGCATAGTCTATTCTGCACGAGATGTATATCATCAATTGGTTCCACTCATTGATTACCCAATGGATGCCCCATGGTGGCCAGCAGTGGCGGAAAGCCTCGATCGTATTGTGTGACACCCCAAAAGTCCCTCGGCAACGAGCGTACAAGACCACGGAAGGGAGGCAGGCCGATTCTTCCCGCAGACCCTGGAATGTTACCTCTAGACTCGTCTATTCCAGTGCTCTCCTGGCTGGCCTCCCACCTTGCAGATCTTTAACCAAGCTTTTGACCACCTAACCTAATATCTTTTGTGGCTCGGTGTCAAATTTTGTCTGATGCACCTTGGGACGTTTTACTATGTTAACGTAGAATCTTACAGTACAGAAGGCGGCCATTTGACCCACTGTGGCTCTGCCAGCTCATTGAAAGCTGTCCAATTTAGTTCCGCACCCCAGCTATTTCCCCATAACCCTGCAAATTAGTTCTCTTCAAGTACATGTCCAATTGCCTTTTGATAGTTCCTATGGAATCTGATTCCTCCATCCTTTCAGGTGGTGCGTTCCAGATCTTACCAACCCTGTGTGTGCAAAAATGTCTCTCATTTCTCCTTTCGTTCTTTTGCCACTTATTTTAAATCTATGACTTCTGGGTATGACTTAAAATCTATGACAACTGTGATGACACTCCAAAAGTACTTCATTGGCTGTAAAACACTTTGAGATGTCCGGTGGTCGTGAAAGGCGCTATATAAATGCAAGTCTTTGGGCTAGACTTTCCACTTTTGTGCAGATCAGCCAAAAATGGGCGTTATTTCCAGCGTGGGTGATAGAAATGGGTTTTGAGATCGCTGGAGTATCGGCTATTTTCAAAACCCTAACTTTCATTTTTGAAAATGGGCGTTAGCGCGAGCAATCGGAAATGGGCGTTAGCGTTACATTTTTTTGACCTTCTGCCGTAAAGTGTCACCGACCATAGCAACGGCATGACAAAGCTCGTTTCCCGTATTTCAGGAGATCAGGGTCATTGTTACATGCGCAAAAGAGGAGACAGAGAGAGAGGGAGCAGCAAGGGACTGAACGCTTCTTTGCTTCTTTGGCTGTTGTGAGAGGCATGAGGGAGATTCACCAGCAACAAAAAGTCTACTAAGCACAAAGAAGGTAGTTGGCACCGAGTTTTTGTGGAAAAAATATTTAACATGGAAGGGATGGAGGAAGCGACCCAGCACGCTATGGAGACTGAGGACGCTGGCAAAAGCAGTGAGCTGGGAGAGGAACAATTGAGAGGATGCAAAAGAGCAAAGAGGTTCTCGGACAAGGCAAATGCCTCCCTCATGCAGGAGGTGGAGTCATGCTGGGGTCAATTGACCCAGGGAGGGCATGGGAAGCCCACCCCAAAGGCCTACCAGAAGATATGGGCTGAGATAGCCGAGGTGGTCTCGTCGGTGACCAATGAGGTGCGTGAGGGCAACCAGTGCCGCGGCGATGGAACGACCTTGTCGGAGCCGCCAGAGTAAGAATTAAATTTATTTACATGTACTTATATATTTAAATAATTGGAACTGTAATTGTAATGAGTGATTAAAATCAGATGTGTCTTGCACTTATATCGGGAAGGTTGTACTCAAAGCCTGCGGTCATGGTGTACGTCTTTAGATAGAGAATGGTAACTTTCATTACAATCATGGTTACATCTGATGGTTATGTGTTGTATCAGTCTCTGTGACTACCTAGCAATGATATCACACAATAATCTCATGCCATGTTGTTACCTTTTACAGAAGAAGCTTTCAGGAATAGGGCCGAGCAGAGGGGAACAGGTGGGGGGGGCCACCAGTCATCATCGACCTCACCGACTTCGAGGAGCGGGTGTTGGCACTAGTGGGGACCCACCCTCGGTCAGCCACGCAAGCAGCAGCAGAGCCTGATGTGATGCCACGTGAGTAAAGTATACACCATTGCGCGATGTAAAGTCAATAAATGCCACACCCACTCATACCCGACCAATATTATATGATAGATGAATCATACAATTCTTCTTTAAATAATGATGTCCTCATGAGAATCACTGCAATGCAGAATTTGGTGATGGTCATGAAATGTGATGTCTGTGATGATCTTGATAGCAGTGTTGCTTTTGTCGTGCATATGCTGTGTGTAGCGCTGGACTCACCATGTGACCCTAGCATCCCCTTCTCCACTAATAACCTCATTTGTGTTTTGCAGCTCAGCCAGCAGCACGGCCCCAGGCAAGACCACCAAGCCCAGAAGCTGGGGGCGCAGGGCTGGATTCGCCGGACTCTCCTCCATCTGGTGCTGAGGAGCACCGATTCTCATCCGTGCATCTGCTGGGTCCCTTCTCAACAAATGACAGCGCGGACTTCGAGGAGCCTGCACCCCCAACTTCCATTTGACACCGATGACATCTAGTGCTTCTATGGCCATTCTCACATCCATCGTGGTGTTACCAGGCCCAAGGACCTTGCCACAGGGCACCCCAGGTGTCTCCAGGACGGTGCCGATCAAGCGGAGGTTGGTTCGACTGCTCCACGAGCGGCAAATCTGAGCGGGGACATGGTACACTTGACATAGGTCAGCAGATCCTACAGACAATGGGGGGCATATCCCTCCAGCTGGCCAGCATGTCCGCCACCATGACGGAGTACATGCCGCAGATGGCGGAGACCCTGGAGCTGATAGCCAGGAACACTGGTAGCAGAGGCTTCCCAGTGGTCCCGGAGCGTGGCACTGCACCCCCATTGTCAATGACACGAGAGCCAAGAGGAAGATCTTGCTTCTGGCTCGAAGCACATTCCCACCTCGGGACCGTCCTCTCCTGTATTCGTCCAAGTAGCAGTTCTGCCATCATCGCCCCCAATGAAACAGCGCCCAAGGAGCTTCTCGGCCAGGCGGCTTGGAGTCAGGAGGGGAAGGGGAAGGGGTAGAGGTGGGGAGGAGAAGCGGGGAGGGCAGGGGGGAGGGGGGTGTGGAGGGGAAGGAAAGTGAAGTGCATGGCTGCAGGTATTGTCTTGGGCATATTTTTATGTTGTTGCTGCTATTTTGGTGGGAGGGTCAGGGGAAGGGCTATGGGGGCTACCTTGCTGGTTTGCACATGTGTTCTGTGTTACTGGAAACGGTGACCAATCTAATGATGTAAATGTGATAAATTTGTTGTGGGGTGGGGCATTTTCTACAGATATAATTATGATTTCACACAAATGGTAAGATTAAATGTTTTTTTATTTAACATATCCTTGTTGCGCCTTGTCTCAGATAGTTGCACCGTTACACACTGGTGATTCCTTAACATGAAAGGATATAATTACACTTAACTTGAATCAACTTAAACTTTAACTGTCACCATTGATGTATGAGCTGCACACCCAGCAGTGCTGCAGCTTTGCAAATAACAACAACTTTCTTTCATTTATGAGCTGCTGACGTAGGGGTCTTGCAGCTATGTAGCCACCATGGGCCCTTTCTTGTGGTCTAGAGGGGGGGGCGGGGGCATGGTTTCAGCGTCAGACTGATTGTCTGGCCCAAGATCAGCGTCCACCTCCTCATCCTCTCTCTCCTGCGGTGGACCGTCAGTCCCTTCTGGCAATTCTTGTCCCTCCTGATAGCCAAGTTGTGCAGCATTGAGCACACCACCACGAATTGAGCTACCTGATCAGGGTGGTATTGGAGCTCTCCTCCTGAGTGGTCCAGGCATCTAAAGCGCTGCTGAAGCACTCCAATGGTTTTCTCGACGATATTGCAAGTGGCTCTGTGGCTCTCATTGTATCGCTTCTCGGCTTCGGTGTGGGTGTTACGCAGGGGGGGGCATCAGCCAGGTGGCAAGGCCATATCCTTTGTCACCAAGCATCCAGCATTGACCCTGTGGCTGACTGGTAAACATGTCAGATACAGCACTGTCACGCAGGATGTGAGCATCATGGATGCTGCCCGGAAATTTGGCATTCACTGCCATAATAATTTGCTAGTGATCGACAACGAGTTGCACATTCAGGGAGTGGAATCCCTTGCGGTTCCTAAAAACCTCTGCATCCTGAAAAGGTGCCCTCATCACAATGTGCGTACAGTCTATTACACTCTGCATCTTGGGGAAGTTAGCAATTCGGTAGAATCCTAAAGCCCTGTCAGTCTGAGCCTCCCTGGTCATGGGGAAGCTGATAAAGTCCATCCTGCATGCGTAAAGAGGTTCAGTGACCTGTCTAATGCAGCAATGTGTGGCATGCTGAGATATAGCGCAAATGTCACCAGATGAGGCCTGAAAGGAACCCGACGTGTAGAACGAAAGTGCCGCGGTGGCCTTGACCTCGACGGACAGTGCGGTCCTAATGGTGCTGGCAAGCTGCAGATCTCCCCTGATGAGCTGGCATATCTCACTGATAACATTCTTGTGGAAGCGCAGTCTCCTAATGCATCGGACAAGATGAGGTAAGACTGCTTCTCCCTGTAAGTGCGGGGAGTGTAAGGTCTGGTCCTCCTCATCAGTATGGCACATCTTAGATTGGGCACATAATGCTGTTGAATATATCTTCTTCCATCTGGAGTCTGCAGCATGTGTGTACTTAGAAACATAGAAAATAGGTACAGGAGTAGGCCATTCAGCCCTTCGATAAGGGCCACCATTCAATAAGATGATGGCTGATCATTCACCTCAGTATCCCTTTCCTGCTTTCTCTCCATACACCTTGATCCCTTTAGCCGTAAGGGCCATATCCAACTCCCTCTTGAATATATCTAACGAACTGGCATCAACAACTTTCTGCGGAAGAGAATTCCACAGGTTAACAACTCTCTGAGTGAAGAAGTTTCTCCTCATCTCGGTCTTAAATAGCTTACCCCTTATCCTTAGACTGTGACCCCTGGTTCTGGACTTCCCCAACATCAAGAACATTCTTCCTGCATCTAACCTGTTCAGTCCCATCAGAATTTTATATGTTTCTATGAGATCCCCTCTCATTCTACTAAACTCCAGTGAATACAGGCCCAGTCGATCCAGTCCCTCCTCATATGTCAGTCCTGCCATCCCGGGCATCAGTCTGGTGAGCCTTTGCTGAACTCCCTCATTAGCAAGAACATCCCTCCTCAGATTAGGAGACCAAAACTGAACACAATGTTCCAGGTGAGGCCTCACCAAGGCCCTGTACAACTGCAATAAGAACTCCCTGCTGCTACACTCAAATCCCCTAGCTATGAAGGCCAACGTGCCATTTGCCTTCTTCACCACCTGCTGCACCTGCATTCCAACCTTCAATGACTGATGTACCATGACACCCAGGTCTCGTTGCACCTCCCCTTTTCCCAATCTGCCACCATTCAGATAATATTCTGCCTTCATGTTTTTGCCACCAAAGTGGATAACCTCACATTTATCCACATTATACTGCATCTGCCATTCATTTGCCCACTCACCTAACCTGTCCAAGTCACCCTGCAGCCTCTTAGCATTCTCCTCACAGCTCACACCGCCACCCAGCCTAGTGTCATCTGCAAACTTGGAGATATTACACTCAATTCCTTCATCTAAATTATTGATATAAATTGTAAATAGCTGGGGTCCCAGCACTGAGCCCTGCAGCACCCCACTAGTCACTGCCTGCCATCCTGAAAAGGACCCATTTATCCTACCTGTCTGCTTCCTGTCTGCCAACCAGTTCTCTATCCACGTCAATACATTACCCCCAATACCATGTGATTTAATTTTGCACACCAATCTCTTGTGTTGGACCTTGTCAAAAGCCTTTTGAAAGTCCAAATACACCACATCCACTGGTTCTTCCTTGTCCACTCTACTAGTTACATCCGCAAAATATTCTAGAAGATTTGTCAAGCATGATTTCCCTTTCATAAATCCATGTTGACTTGGACCGATCCTGTCACTGCTTTCCAAATATGCTGCTATTTCATCTTTAATAATTAATTCCAACATTTTCCCCACTACTGATGTCAGGTTAACTGGTCTATAATTGCCCGTTTTCTCCCTCCCTCCATTTTTAAAAGTGTGTTATATTAGCTATCCTCCAGTCCATAGGAACTGATCCAGAGTCGATAGAATGTTGGAAAATGATCACTAACGCATCCACTATTTCTAGGGCCACTTCCTTAAGTACTCTGGGATGCAAACTATCAGGCCCTGGGGATTTATCGGCCTTTAATCCCATCAATTTCTCTAACACAATTTCCTGGCTAATAAGTATTTCCTTCAGTTCCTCTTTCTCGCTAGACCATCGGTCCCCTAGTATTTCCGGAAAGTTATTTGTTATAGTGAAGACAGAACCAAAGTATTTGTTCAATTGGTCTGCCATTTCTTTGTTCCCCATTATAAATTCACCTGATTCTGACTGCAAGGGACCTATGTTTGTCTTTACTAATCTTTTCCTCTTCACATATCTATAGAAGCTTTTGCGGTCAGTTTTTATGTTCCCAGCATGCTTCCTCTCATATTCTATTTCCCCCCTCCCAATTAAACCCTTTGTCCTCCTCTGCTGAATTCTACATTTTTCCCAATCCTCAGGTTTGCTGCTTTTTCTGGCCAATTTATATGCCTCTTCCTTGGATTTAACACTATCCCTAATTTCCCTTGTTAGCCACGGTTGAGCTTATTTTATTTTTACTCCAGACAGTGATGTACAATTGTTGAAGTTCATCCATGTGATCTTTAAATGTTTGCCATTGCCTATCCATCGTCAACCTTTTAAGTATCTTTCGCCAGTCTATTCTAGCCAATTCACGTCTCATACCATCGAAGTTACCTTTCCTTAAGTTCAGGATCTGAGTCTCTGAATTAACTGTGTCACTCTCCATCTTAATAAAGAATTCTACCATATTATGGTCACTCTTCCCCAAGGGGCCTCGCACAACAAGATTGCACATTACCCAGTCTGGGATGGTCAGCCCTCTAGTTGGTTCCTCGACATATTGGTCTAGAAAACCATCCCTAATACACTCCAGGAAATCCTCCTCCATCATACTGCTACCAGCTTGATTAGCCCAATCTATATGTCGATTAAAGTCGCCCATGATAGCTGCTGTACCTTTATTGCACGCATCTCTAATTTCTTGTTTGATGCTGCCCCAACCTTACTACTACTGTTTGGTGGTCTGTACACAACTCCCACTCGAGTTTTCTGCCCTTTGATATTCCGCAGCTCTACCCATACTCAACAAGACAGGCTGCGAAATGACAGCCCCATTCCAATAACTATCAATATTACACAGATTGTTCACAAACAATAAATATCCCCACTAAGACACCTAAAGTAAATTCCAATTGTCCACAGTATGATAAGATGTTTGTTCAGATGTTCACATCACCTTAAAAGAACTCCAGAGTACATCCAAACTCCCCCAAAGTTGAAGCAGAGCAGCCTTTTAAATTAAGTGACTTGGATTTAGAAAATAGTGTCCACACCGCTGTGATTAGTTTAGGTCAGAGCAACTTTTTCACAGCAGTTTTTTTTTTTCGGCAAGCGATATTGTCGGCGAGATGTTTGCGAGGTGCCGAAAGTTACGCTGGGTGATTTTCTGGACGTTTTTCTGGGCGTTAGTTTCTGCAAATGTGATCTTTACGACAAAAATCAGTGGGCTGGCGGTATTATTAAATATCGGCGTTAATTGCGTGCCGAAAGTAATGCTGGGCAATATTATGGACGTTGGTTTCGCCCATTCTGATCTTTCCGCCTAAAAAGAGTGGGCGGGCGGTATTATCGGCATTACGTACATGTCGAAAGTAATGCTCACCAATGTGACTGAAAAATGGGTGTCAGTTTCCATTTTGTGGCTAAATGGGCGATATATGGGCGTTATACCTCACTTCAGCGTTAAAATGGACGTTAAGTGGGTGGTATGCATGCAAAAATAATGGAAAATCTAGCCCTTTCTTTTCTGACCCACATTCCAATGGAAGCACTTTTTCCTTACTTCCTCTATAAAAAAAACCCTCATAATTTTGAACGCCTCTATCAGATCTCCCCTTAACCATCTCTACTCTAAGGAGAACAATCCCAGCTTTTCCAATCTCTCCACATAACTGGGATCTCTCATCCCTGGTATAAATCTGGGAAACCTGCTCTGTACTCTCTCCAAGGCCTTGAAGTATTTCCTAAATTGTGCGGTGGCCAGAATTGTGCACAATACTCCAGTTGAGGTGAAACCAGTGATTTGCAAATGTTTAGCATGGCTTCCTTGTTTAATGTATTCAATGCCCTTATTTACAAAGCCAAGGATCCCATACGCTTTCTTAACCGCCTTATTAATTTGTCCTGCCATCTTCAAGATTCTCACATTCTCAAATGAACTGTTCCTGCAGCACCTTTAAAATGGTGTTTTTTTCCATTTATATTGCCTCTCCTCATTCCTCCTTCCAAAATGCATCACTTCACACTTCTTTGCATTAAATTTCATCTGCCTCAAGTCTGCCCAGTCTATGCCTTCCTGAAGTCTGTTACTATCCTAGCATGACGTCCTTATTTTTGTATTCAATGCCCATATTTACAAAGTTAAGTATCCCATACGCTTTCTTAACTGTCCTATTAACTTGCTACCTTCAAAGATTTGTGAATATGTGTTAAAGGTGCGATATAAATGCAAGTTTTTGTTATTAACGGTGGTGGTCAGATTCTGTTAGCTCAACCACAGAGATGTCACATCTCTTCCGCTGTCTCAGCTTTTTAAAGACAGCAAAATACTCGCCTTAAAGTCCAGGTTAGCACAGGGATCAGAAGACATAGCTGCAGACATGAGCTCAACACCACAAGCCAAGCCACATCTTTACTCACGTTAACTGTTTGAGCGACGAGGGAAGATGACATACCTGTGGGTCCACGCTTGATACCTGTAAATATAGAAAACACATTCTCAAATTAACTCGGCGTTACAATTTATTTTTAACTCAGAGACCAGACTGTGTAGGCGTCACAAGTTGCGGAGTGTTAGGAAAAACACAAGAAGTCTGAGGTGCTAATTGGCTCCAGGTTTTACATTTGCGTGGCAGTGTCAAAGATTAAGAATATAGTTAATGTTGATAAAGGACTGTAGCCTTTTGTTTCACTCTAACCTCAAAGGGGTTTCAACTGTACTTCTGCAGGAGAGCTGAGCTTCCTGTAGAGGAACTAGGTCAATTTCAATCTGTGCCATGTTTCACAGAGTAAGTGGAGTGCTTCTGGTTTAAAGTTCATGTATCGGGAGAAAGTGAGTGGCGTCGTTACTTGATGTATTGAGGAGGATAATCAAATATATGATTACCTTTTTCATTTGGTTCTATTTACTTACTTTTTTTATTTATAAACATAGAAAATAGGTGCAGGAGCAGGCCATTCGGCCCTTTGAACCTGCACCACCATTCAATATGATCATGGCTGATCATGCAACTTCAGCACCCCATTCTTGCTTTCTTTCCATAACCCTTGATTCCTTTAGCCGTAAGGGTCACATCTAACTCCCTTTTGAATATATTTAACAAACTGGCCTCAACAACTTTCTGTGGAGAGAATTCCACAGGTTCACAATTCTCTGGGTGAAAAAGTTTCTCCTCATCTCGGTCCTAAATGGCCTAGTCCTTATCCTCAGACCTGCCATCCCAGGAATCAGTCTGGTGAACCTTCGCTGCACTCCCTCAATAGCAAGAATGTCCTTCCTCAGATTAGGAGACCAAAACTGCACACAATACTCAAGGTGTGGTTTCACCAAGGCCCTGTACAACTGCAGCAAGACCTCCCTGCTCCTTTACTCAAATCCTCGCGCTATGAAGAAAGACTGGATCGACTAAGTTTATATTCATTGGAATTTAGAATAATGAGAGGGGATCTCTAGAAGCATATAAAATTCTGACGGGATTGGACAGGTTAGATGCAGGAAGAATGTTCCCGATGCTGGGGAAGTCCAGAACCAGGAGTCACAGTCTAAGGATAAGGGGTAAGCCAGTTAGGACCGAGATGAGGAGAAACTTCTTCACTCAGAGAATTGTGAACCTGTGGAATTCTCTGCCACAGAAAGTTGTTGAGGCCAGTTGGTTAGATATATTCAAAAGGGAGTTAGATGTGGCTAAAGGGATCAAGGGGTACGGAGAGCAAGCAGGAATGGGGTACTGAAGTTGCATGATCAACCATGATCATATTGAATGGTGGTGCAGGCTCAAAGGGCAGAATGGCCTACTCCTGAACCTATTTTCTTTGTAAGATGCCATTTGCTTTCTTCACCGCCTGCTGTACCTGCATGCCTACTTTCATTGACTGATATACCATGACACCCAGGTCTCATTGCACCTCCCCTTTTACTGATCTGTCACCATTCAGATAATAATCTGCCTTCCTGTTTTTGCCCCCAAAGTGGATAACTTCACACTTATCCACATTATACTGCATCTGCCATACATCTGCACACTCACCTAACCTGTCCAAGTCACCCTGCAGCCTCTTAGCATCCTCCTCACAGCTCACACGGCCACCTAGCTTAGTGTCATCTGCAAACTTAGAGACATTACATTCAATTCCTTCATCTAAAATCATTAATATATTGTAAATAGCTGGGGTCCCAGCACTGAACCTTACGGTACCCCACTAGTCACTGCCTGTCATTCGGAAAAGGAGCCGTTTATTCCCACTCTTTGCTCTTGACTGCCAACCAGTTCTCTATCCACGTCAATACATTACCCTCAATCCCATGTACCTTAATTTTGCACACTAATCTCGTGTGGGACCTTGTCAAAAGCCTTTTGAAAGTCCAAATACACCACATCCACTGGTTCTCCCTTATCCACTCTACTAGTTACATCCTCAAAACATTCTAGAAGATTTGTCAAGCATGATTTCCCTTTCATAAATCCATGCTGACTTGGACCGATCATGTCACTGCTTTCCAAATGCGCTGCTATTACATCTTTAATAATTGATTCCAGCATTTTCCCTACTACCGATGTCAGGCTAACCGGTCTATAATTCCATTTTCTCTCTCCCTGCTTTTTTTAAAAAGTGGGGTTACATTAGCTACCCTCCAATCCATAGGAACTGATCCAGAGTCCATGGAATGTTGGAAAATGATCACCAATGCATCGACTATTTCTAGGGCCACTTCCTTAAGTACTCTGGGATGCAGACTATAAGGCCCTGGGGATTTATCAGCCTTCAATCCCATCAATTTCCCTAACACCATTTCCTGACTAATAAGGATTTCCCTCACTTCCTCCTTCTCGCTAGACCCTCGGTCCCCTAGTATTTTCGGGAGGTTATTCGTGTCTTCCTTAGTGAAGACAGAACCAAAATATTTGTTCAATTGGTCTGCCAGTTCTTTGTTCCCCATTATGAATTCACCTGATTCTGACTGCAACGGACCTACATTTGTTTTCACTAATCTTTTTCTCTTCACATATCTATAGAAGCTTTTGCAGTCAGTTTTTATGTTCCCTGCAAGCTTACTCTCATATTCTATTTTCCTAATTAAATCCTTTGTCCTCCTCTGCTGAATTCTAAATTTCTCCCTGTCCTAGGTTTGCTGCTTTTTCTGGCCAATTTATATGCCTCTTCCTTGGATTTTACGCTATCCCTAATTTCCCTTGTTAGCCACGGTTGAGCCACCTTCCCCATTTTATTTTTACGCCAGACAGGGATGTACAATTGTTGAAGTTCATCCATGTGATCTTTAAATGTTTGTCATTGCCTATCCACCGTCAACCCTTAAAGTATCATTCGCCAGTCTATCCTAGCCGATTCACGTCTCACTACCATCGAAGTTACCTTTCTTTAAGTTCAGGACCCTAGTCTCTGAATTAACTGTCACTCTCCATCTTAATAAAGAATTCTACCATTGAAATAAAAGCAGCTGTTGATTTGGAGTCGAAGTCTCGGTCTGATATACAGCACCTTCAATCAGATTGTCAAAGAGAGGGTAATGACATGGTGGAACATGACACAATGCAGTAGCTGATGGACAGAGTGAGTATCCTCTGCTGCGATCCCTGGATCTCACGAGCGTTTAGCGAGGCACTGGGCAGGTGATCCGGATCAGAGGGGACACGAGAACCGCATATGGAATTGGCCGGTGAAGCTAACCCAAGAACGTGATAGCGACAGCAACAGTGTGCAATTTGGGAGGGAGGTAAGTGGAGGGGAACAGCGAGAGGAAGGGAAGTGGAGGGGGAGAGCGAGAGGGAGGGAAGTGGAGGGGGAGAGCGAGAGGGAGGGAGTGAAGTGGAGGAGGCGGGAGGGAACGAGGGAGGGGGCGGGAGGGAACGAGGGAGGGGGCGGGAGGGAACGAGGGAGGGGGCGGGAGGGAACGAGGGAGGGGGCGGGAGGGAGGGAACGAGGGAGGGGGCGGGAGGGAACGAGGGAGAGGGCGCGAGGGAACGAGGGAGGGGGCGGGAGGGAACGAGGGAGGGGGCGGGAGGGAGGGAACGAGGGAGGGGGCGGGAGGGAGGGAACGAGGGAGGGGGCGGGAGGGAGGGAACGAGGGAGGGGGCGGGAGGGAGGGAACGAGGGAGGGGGCGGGAGGGAGGGAACGAGGGAGGGGGCGGGAGGGAGGGAACGAGGGAGGGGGCGGGAGGGAGGGAACGAGGGAGGGGGCGGGAGGGAAGGAGGGAGGGGTCGCGAGGGGGAGGGAGGGAATGAGGGAGGGGGAGGGAGGGAATGAGGGAGGGGGAGGGAGGGAATGAAGGAGGGGGAGGGAGGGAATGAGGGAGGGGGAGGGAGGGAATGAGGGAGGGGGAGGGAGGGAATGAGGGAGGGGGAGGGAGGGAATGAGGGAGGGGGAGGGAGGGAATGAGGGAGGGGGAGGGAGGGAATGAGGGAGGGGGAGGGAGGGAATGAGGGAGGGGGAGGGAGGGAATGAGGGAAGGGGAGGGAGGGAATGAGGGAGGGGGAGGGAGGGAATGAGGGAGGGAATGAGGGAGGGGGAGGGAGGGAATGAGGGAGGGGGAGGGAGGGAATGAGGGAGGGGGAGGGAGGGAATGAGGGAGGGGGAGGGAGGGAATGAGGGAGGGGAGGGGGGAATGAGGGAGGGGAGGCGGGGAATGAGGGAGGGGAGGCGGGGAATGAGGGAGGGGAGGCGGGGAATGAGGGAGGGGGCGGGAGGGAGGGAACGAGGGAGGGGGCGGGAGGGAGGGAACGAGGGAGGGGGCGGGAGGGAGGGAACGAGGGAGGGGGCGGGAGGGAAGGAGGGAGGGGTCGCGAGGGGGAGGGAGGGAATGAGGGAGGGGGAGGGAGGGAATGAGGGAGGGGGAGGGAGGGAATGAGGGAGGGGGAGGGAGGGAATGAGGGAGGGGGAGGGAGGGAATGAGGGAGGGGGAGGGAGGGAATGAGGGAGGTGGAGGGAGGGAATGAGGGAGGGGGAGGGAGGGAATGAGGGAGGGGGAGGGAGGGAATGAGGGAGGGGGAGGGAGGGAATGAGGGAGGGGGAGGGAGGGAATGAGGGAGGGGGAGGGAGGGAATGAGGGAGGGGGAGGGAGGGAATGAGGGAGGGGGAGGGAGGGAATGAGGGAGGGGGAGGAAGGGAATGAGGGAGGGAGAGGAAGGGAATGAGGGAGGGGGAGGAAGGGAATGAGGGAGGGGGAGGAAGGGAATGAGGGAGGGGGAGGGAGGGAATGAGGGAGGGGGAGGGAGGGAATGAGGGAGGGGAAGGGAGGGAATGAGGGAGGGGGAGGGAGGGAATGAGGGAGGGGGAGGGAGGGAATGAGGGAGGGGGAGGGAGGGAATGAGGGAGGGGGAGGGAGGGGGAGGGAGGGAATGAGGGAGGGGGAGGGAGGGAATGAGGGAGGGGGAGGGAGGGAATGAGGGAGGGGGAGGGAGGGAATGAGGGAGGGGGAGGGAGGGAATGAGGGAGGGGGAGGGAGGGAATGAGGGAGGGGGAGGGAGGGAATGAGGGAGAGGGAGGGAGGGAATGAGGGAGGGGGAGGGAGGGAATGAGGGAGGGGGAGGGAGGGAATGAGGGAGGGGGAGGGAGGGAATGAGGGAGGGGGAGGGAGGGAATGAGGGAGGGAATGAGGGAGGGGGAGGGAGGGAATGAGGGAAGGGGAGGGAGGGAATGAGGGAGGGGGAGGGAGGGAATGAGGGAGGGGGAGGGAGGGAATGAGGGAGGGGGAGGGAGGGAATGAGGGAGGGGGCGGGAGGGAACGAGGGAGAGGGCGCGAGGGAACGAGGGAGGGGGCGGGAGGGAGGGAACGAGGGAGGGGGCGGGAGGGAGGGAACGAGGGAGGGGGCGGGAGGGAAGGAGGGAGGGGTCGCGAGGGGGAGGGAGGGAATGAGGGAGGGGGAGGGAGGGAATGAGGGAGGGGGAGGGAGGGAATGAAGGAGGGGGAGGGAGGGAATGAGGGAGGGGGAGGGAGGGAATGAGGGAGGGGGAGGGAGGGAATGAGGGAGGGGGAGGGAGGGAATGAGGGAGGTGGAGGGAGGGAATGAGGGAGGGGGAGGGAGGGAATGAGGGAGGGGGAGGGAGGGAATGAGGGAGGGGGAGGGAGGGAATGAGGGAGGGGGAGGGAGGGAATGAGGGAGGGGGAGGGAGGGAATGAGGGAGGGGGAGGGAGGGAATGAGGGAAGGGGAGGGAGGGAATGAGGGAGGGGGAGGGAGGGAATGAGGGAGGGGGAGGGAGGGAATGAGGGAGGGGGAGGGAGGGAATGAGGGAGGGGGAGGGAGGGAATGAGGGAGGGGGAGGGAGGGAATGAGGGAGGGGGAGGGAGGGAATGAGGGAGGGGAGGGGGGAATGAGGGAGGGGAGGCGGGGAATGAGGGAGGGGAGGCGGGGAATGAGGGAGGGGAGGCGGGGAATGAGGGAGGGGAGGGGGAATGAGGGAGGGGGAGGGAGGGAATGAGGGAGGGGGAGGGAGGGAATGAGGGAGGGGGAGGGAGGGAATGAGGGAGGGGGAGGGAGGGAATGAGGGAGGGGGAGGAAGGGAATGAGGGAGGGAGAGGAAGGGAATGAGGGAGGGGGAGGAAGGGAATGAGGGAGGGGGAGGAAGGGAATGAGGGAGGGGGAGGGAGGGAATGAGGGAGGGGGAGGGAGGGAATGAGGGAGGGGAAGGGAGGGAATGAGGGAGGGGGAGGGAGGGAATGAGGGAGGGGGAGGGAGGGAATGAGGGAGGGGGAGGGAGGGAATGAGGGAGGGGGAGGGAGGGAATGAGGGAGGGGAGGGAGGGAATGAGGGAGGGGGAGGGAGGGAATGAGGGAGGGGGAGGGAGGGAATGAGGGAGGGGGAGGGAGGGAATGAGGGAGGGGGAGGGAGGGAATGAGGGAGGGGGAGGGAGGGAATGAGGGAGAGGGAGGGAGGGAATGAGGGAGAGGGAGGGAGGGAATGAGGGAGGGGGAGGGAGGGAATGAGGGAGGGGGAGGGAGGGAATGAGGGAGGGGGAGGGAGGAAATGAGGGAGGGGGAGGGAGGGAATGAGGGAGGGGGAGGGAGGGAATGAGGGAGGGGGAGGGAGGGAATGAGGGAGGGAATGAGGGAGGGGGAGGGAGGGAATGAGGGAAGGGGAGGGAGGGAATGAGGGAGGGGGAGGGAGGGAATGAGGGAGGGGAGGGAGGGAATGAGGGAGGGGGAGGGAGGGAATGAGGGAGGGGGAGGGAGGGAATGAGGGAGGGGGAGGGAGGGAATGAGGGAGGGGGAGGGAGGGAATGAGGGAGGGGGAGGGAGGGAATGAGGGAGGGGGAGGGAGGGAATGAGGGAGGGGGAGGGAGGGAATGAGGGAGGGGGAGGGAGGGAATGAGGGAGGGGAGGGAGGGAATGAGGGAGGGGGAGGGAGGGAATGAGGGAGGGGGAGGGAGGGAATGAGGGAGGGGGGAGAGGGAGGTAAGGGAGGAAATGGGGAGAGAGGGAGGATGGGAGGGATGGAGGGAGAGAGGGATGGCAGGAGTGTGTGGAGAGAGGGATGGAGGGGAGGGAGGAGGGGGAAGAGAGGGTGGGAGGGAGGAGGGGGGAAGTGAGGGAGGGAGGAGGGGGGAAGTGAGGGAGGGAGGGAGGGAAGTGAGGGAGGGAGGGGGAGAGAGGGAGGAAGGGTGGGTAGGAGGGATGGAGGGGGAGGGACGAGGGAGTGATGGGGAGGGAAGGGGACGGAGGCATGGAAGGGGACGGAGGCAGGGAAGGAGGATAGAGCGAGGAAGGACATCAGCGTTGATTGTAGAGACGAAGAAGATAGCAGTGTAAACAACTACTGTTTCAATAAACATACTAATTTAACTGCAAATGTTTTGCTGGTCACTGCTAGTTTATCATATTCTGTAGATGGTTAGAAGCAGTAGTTTCCTGAGTATACAGGGGCGGGCGATAGCGTGAAGATGTGGTGACGCAGGAACTAAGTATAACAACAGGAAGCGTATGCAGATGCAAGCTTTTTAAAAATGGATAAGAAAGATATAACACAATTATATTAACAAACTGCTGTCCTGTACTGCCATTTAAACCGAGACACACTGTATATGACACGACCTGTAATCAGCATTCTGGCCCATGAGGCAGAAATTCCTGGACGGAAATGTGGCTGAATTGAATTTTTTTTTAAACGGACTGTTTTTCCCTTTAATTGTTGTTATTATGAACTGGAGTTCATTGCCCGAAAGGGTGGAGGAAGCAGATTCAATAGTAACTTTCAAATGGGAATTGGTTAAATAAATAAAAAGGAGAGATTCTCCTGGGGAAAGAGCGGGGGGAATGGGACTAATTGGATCGCTCTTTCAAAGAGCCGGCACAGACACGATGGGACGAATGGCCTCCATATATGCTGGAGGAGAAAACAATTGCCACTCCTTCCTGGGGCAAAATTAGCACAACTTATTTTTGTTCTTTTTAATTTTTAAAGTTATTTCATCGTATTTACAGCACAGAAACAGGCCATTCGGGCCCAGCTGGACTATGCCGGTGTTTATGCTCCACACGAGCTTCCTCACATCCTACTTCATCTCATCATATCTCTTCCATTCCTTTCTCCCTTGTGTATTTAACTAGCTTCCCCTTAAATGTGTCCATACCGTTTGCCTCAATCCATCCATTGGGTAGTGAGTTCCACAATCTCACCACTCTGAGTAAAGAAGCCTGATTGGATTTATTAGTGACTATCTTATATTTGTGGCAAAAGCAAAATAGTGCGGATGCTGTAAATCTGAAATACAAACAGAAAATGTTGGAAACACTCAGCAGGTCAGGCAGTACATGTGGAGAGTGGGGGGCAGGGAGGGGGATTTAGGGGAACAAATTTCCCTAAAAGGACAGTGTTCCCCCATTTCAGATCATTGATCTACCTGCTGAGTATTTCCAGCATTTTCTGTTTATATTTACGCGCCCTATTTTGGACTCCCCATAAATGGGAACATTTTTTCTACGTCTGTGTTAACAAACCGCTTCATAATTTTAAAGACCTCTATCTGGTCACCTCTCAGTCTTCTAGACAAAAGAGCCACAGCCTGTTCCGTCTTTCCTGATAGTTGTATTCTCTCAGATCGGATATCATCCTTGTAAATCATTTTTGTATCTTTTTCAGTACCTCTATATCCTTTTTGTAATATGGAGATCAGAACTGTGCATAGTACTCAAAGTGTGGTCTAACGAAGGTTCATAAGAACATAAGAATTAGGAGCAGGAGTCGGCCATTCGACCCCTCGAGTCTGCTCCGCCATTCAATGAGATCATGGCTGATCTTCTACCTCAACTCCACTTTCCTGCACCATCCCCATATCTCTTGATTCGCTTAATATCCACAAATCAATCGATCTCGGTCTTGAATATACTCAAAGACTGAGCCACCAGAGCCCTTTGGGGTAGAGAATTACAAAGATTTACCACCCTCTGAGTGAGGAAATTTCTCCTCATCTCAGTCCTAAATGGCCAATCCCTTATTCTGAGACTGTGACCCCTGGTTCTAGACTCCCCAGCCAGAGGACACATCCTCCCTGCATCTATCCTGTCAAACCCTGTAAGAATTTTGTATGTTTCAATGAGATCACCTGCCATTCTTCTAAACTCTCGAGAATGTAGGCCTAGTCTACTCAATCTCTCCTCAAAGGACAATCCCCCCCTATCCCATTCAAGTTCGATACAAGTTTAGCGCAACTTCTCTGCTTTTACATTCTATCCCTCTGGAAATGGACCTCAGTGCTTTGTTTGGACCTTTTCTGGCCTTATTAATCTGATCATTGGACGTTTAAATTTACTGTAGCCATGTTTAGTCAGGACACAGAACTGACCAGTGTCCCCTGCCAGCCAGTCCTTTAGACGGGGGTAGTGGTGTTTGCATCTCCTCAGGCACTCTACAAATATCCGCACATCGTTCTCATTCATCTGAAGCTGCACGATCTCCAGCAGCTTCCTGGCTTTCTGTGGTGGGATCTTCTCGGTTCGGATTTCGTAGTAGTTCTCGTGGGTCAGAAGGTGTGCAGCGATCATTTGGTCGAGTAACGGGTCGATATTGTACAGTGCGGACACCAGGACGTCGTGCGAGCCCTGGATGTGACTTTTCATGGGGTCACCATCCCTCCCTGTCGACAAAGAACAAAGACAAAAAAAATGCATTCTGGCAGAAGTAACACCATGCTCATTCTTTTCAACTTCAGTCTTTGAACACTGTCATCCCAGTCGGAACAAGTCACGGGGGCAGGGGGGGGAAACGCTGTCCTTTTAGGGAAATTTGATCCCCTAAACCCCCCTCTCCGCTGCCGCAGTCGGAGATACTGTCCAGGGCAGACAGTCCGAGAGCACTGGGATATCAGATGTGTTATGACTGTAATGATCTTATGAATGACTACACGAGGCAATGTGTTGTATTCAAACTGTAGTGACCTTGGTCCTTTATTCGTAACTCCAGAGTGAGGCCCTTTTATACTGGGCCCTGCATACCTATGCAGGTGACCCTCAGGTCTCCCACCACAGTGACCTCTGGTGGACAACCTCTGCCACAGAGGCAGGAAACCCCGGTCTCCACCAGTTGCACCCTCTAGTGGTGCCAGCAAGGTATATACACAGTGTAAACCTTATTGATAGTACATCAGGTAACAAGTCTCCATCTTATGCAACTATACAGTGATTACACAGAGTCTATAGTCTATAGTCTGCATATATAACAAGAGGGAAAATAAAGTGTCAGCTCAGTTATTGGCAGCTACAGCAGAAGCGCCATCACAGCGACAGGTCGGGGGATGAGGCCGAGGGCCCATGTGGACCGTCTCAGGCCCAGTGCCCTCTGAACACCACCTAACTCTTGGACAACAACAACAACAACTTGTATTTAAATAGCACCTTTAACGTAGTAAAACGTCCCAAGGCACTTCATAGGAGTGTTTTAAGACAAAACAAATAAAGTTGACACCGAGCCACGTAAGAAGAAATTGTGGCAGATGACCTTTGGACCTTTGGTCAAAGAGGTAGAATTTAAGGAGCCTCTTCAAGGAGGAAAGAGAGGTAGAGAGGCGGAGTGGTTTGGGAGGGAGTTTCAGAGCTTGGGGCCCAGGCAGCTGAAGGCACAGCCACCAATGGTTGAGCAGTTATAATCTGGGATGCTCACGAGGCCAGAATTTGAGGAGCAGAGACATCTCGGGAGGGGGGGGGGAGGGGGGAGGGGTTTTATGAGGCTGGAGGAGATTACAGAGATAGGGAGGGGCGAGGTCATGGTGGGATTTGTAAACAAGGATGAGAATTTTGAAATCGAGGTGTTGCTTAACCAGGAGCCAATGTAGGTCAGCGAGCACAGGGATGATGGGTGAGCGGGACTTGGTGCAAGTTAGGAGCGGGCTGCCGAGTTTTGGATCACCTCAAGTTTAAATATCGTAGAATGTGGGAGACCAGCCAGGAGTGCGTTGGAATAGTCAAGTCTAGAGGTAATAAAGGCATGGATGAGTGCTTCAGCAGTGGATGAGCTATGGTCGGGGCAGAGATGGACAATGCTAAGGAGGTGGAAATAGGCCGTTTTAGTTATGCCACGGATATGTGGTTGAAAGCTCATTTCAGGGTCAGATATGACACCAGGGTTGCGAGCAGTCTGGTTCAGCCTCAGACAGATGCTCGGGAGAGGGATGAAGTCAG
The DNA here is from genome assembly GCF_044704955.1 of Pristiophorus japonicus. Classification (NCBI taxonomy): domain Eukaryota; kingdom Metazoa; phylum Chordata; class Chondrichthyes; family Pristiophoridae; genus Pristiophorus; species Pristiophorus japonicus. The sequence continues at coordinate 147,298,738 of NC_091987.1, read as the reverse complement.
TGGCTAGGGAATGCGGTTTGTGGCAGAGGTCTATCTGCCGTACCACGGACCCTGCCCCGCGCAAGACCCACAACCCTCCAGGATGCTCCTGGCTTCTCCAGGGATTGAGGAGTAAGGATTGAGAAAAATCATCGGGTATATAAAAAAACCAATTCTTTCAATATTTTTGATTATTAGTTTAAGAAATGTTGGAATGTCAGCTGTGGCTCAGTGGGTAGCACTCTCGCCTCAGAGTCAGAAGGTTGTGGGTTCAAGTCCCACTCCAGGGACTTGAGCACCAAAAATCTAGGCTGACACTCCAATGCAGTGCTGAGAGAACATAAGAAATAGGAGCAGGAGTAACCCATTTGGCCCCTCAATCCTGCTCCGCCATTTAATAAGATCATGGCTGATCTGATCATGGACTCAGCTCATTTCCCTGCCCGCTCCCCATAACTCTTTACTCCCTTATCGCTCAAAAATCTGTCTATCTCCGCCTTAAATATATTCAATGACCTTGCCTCCACAGCTCTCTGGGGCAGAGAATTCCACAGATTTACAACCCTCAGAGAAGAAATTCCTCCTCATCTCAGTTTTAAATGGGTGGCCCCTTATTCTGAGACTATGCCCCCTAGTTTTAGTTTCCCCTATCAGTGGAAACATCCACTCTGCAGCCACCGTGTTGAGCCTCCTCATTATCTTATATGTTTTGATAAGATCACCTTTCATTCTTCTGGACTCCAAGGTGTATAAGCCCAACCTGCTCAACCTATCTTCACAAGTCAACCCCCTCATCTGCAGAATCAACCTCGTGAATCTTCTCTGAACAGCCTCCAATGCAAGTATATCCTTCCTTAAATACGGAGACCAAAACTGTACGCAGTACTCTAGGTGGCCTCACTAATACCCTGTACTGTTGTAGCAGGACTTCTCTGCTTTTATACTCCATCCCCCTTGCAATAAAGGCCAACATTCCATTGGCCTTCCTGATTACTTGCTGCACCTGCATACTCACTTTTTGTGTTTAATGCACAAGGAACGCTCGCGGCCTTCCGCGAGAGGTGGGCACCGGAGGGACTGGAGTGCATCATCACACCCGGCAACCAAATTTTAATTTGATTTTACGTTTTAAAGTTTAATTTGTTTTCATTGCTGGTGCTTTTAGTGTCCCCCTCCCCTTTTATAGGGGGCACTGGAAAAATTTGATTTTAGCGCCCCAAAAAAAAAGGAAAAAAAAAAGGGGCCTTGAAAATGTCTGCTGTGTCACCCAGGCGGGTGGCATGGTTTTAATGTTTATGGTTATTTTCAGGTAAACTCAAAAGAGTTAATGCACAAGGAACGCTCGCGGCCTTCCGCGAGAGGTGGGCACCGGAGGGACTGGAGTGCATCATCACGCCCGGCAACCAAATTTTAATTTGATTTTACGTTTTTAAGTTTAATTTGTTTTAATTGCCGGTGCTTTTAGTGTCCCCCTTCCCTTTTATAGGGGGCACTGGGGAAAATTGTGATTTTAGTGCCCAAAAAAAAACCAAAAAAAGAAAAACACAAAAAAAAAGGGGGGGAAAAAAAAGAGCCTTGTAAATGTCTGGAGTGTCACCCAGGTCGGGTGGCACCGTTTAATGTTTTATGTTTTTGCAGGTGAACTCCAAAAAGAGTTAATGCACAAGGACCCGCAGGTCCCTCTGTGCTGCAGCACTTTGCAATTTTTCTCCATTTAAATATAATTTGCTTTTCTATTTTTTCTGCCAAAGTGGATAACCTCACATTTTTCCACATTATACTCCATCTGCCAAATTTTTGTCCACTCACTTAGCCTGCCTATATCCCTCCTTATGTCCTCCTCACAATTTGCTTTCCCACCCATCTTTTTATCAGAAAACTTGGCTACTTTACACTCGGTCCCTTCATCCAAGTCATTAATATAGATTGTAAATAGTTGAGGCCCCAGCACCGATCCCTGCGGCACCCCACTAGTTACTGTTTGCCAACCAGAAAATTACCCATTTATCCTGACTCTCCGTTTTCTGTTAGTTAGCCAATCCTCTATCCATGCTAAAATATTACCCCCATCCCTGTGAACTTTTATCTTGTGCAGTAACCTTTTATGTGGAACCTTATCAAATACCTTCTGGAAATCCAAATACACCACATCCATTGGTTCCCCCTCACCCACCCTGCTTGTTACATCCTCAAAGAACTCCAGCAAATTTGTCAAACATGATTTCCCTTTTATAAAACCATGTTGACTCTGCTTGATTGAATCATGCTTTTCCAAATGTCTTGCTACTACTTCCTTAATAATGGACTCCAGCATTTTCTCATTGACTTTCCTGCTTTCAGTCTGCCTCCTTTTTTAAATAGGGCCAGATAATCTGTTTTTGTTATGTTGATTGAGGGATAAACATTGGCCAGGACACCGGGGGTAACTCCCCTGCTCTTTTTCGAAATAGTGCCACGGGATCTTTAACGTCTCATCCGAAAGACAGCTCCTCTGACAGTGCAGCACTCCCTCAGCACTGCACTGGAGTTTCAACCTAGATTCATGTGCTCAAGTTCTTGGAGTGAGACTTGAACCCACAGAAGAGATTACCATGCGATTATTCGGTTTTGAAAATTCTGAAGGGATGGGACATAGTAGATAGAAACAGACTGTTCCCAGTGATTGAGGCATCAGGAATGAAGGGATACAGGATTAAATCGAAGAGATTTAGGAGAAATGGACAACGGATTTCAAAACATGATGATAACATTAAATACCGAAGCTCTCAGATATTCAAATGTCAACAGACACGGTGAATAAAAATGATAAAGAGCATGAGGAAGGAACAGTTGGATAGTTTCACTCAGTGCATTTGTCCAGTAAAGTTATATGAAGAATAAGTAATTTTAAAATACAAAGCACCAACTTACCTCCAAGCTGAATCCCTTCGTATTGTGCCATTATTCAGGACAGCTGAAGGCAGATTTAACCTTTCTGTTAAGATAAAATGCGAAGTGACCAAACTATAGAAATAACAGATAAGTACAGAGACTACAGCCAAGTTTCTGCTCCCAGGTTGAGCTGGTTCGACAAGGAAGGCTATCACTTTGCAGCCTGAGGTCAGACACAAGCTCATCTGAGTGAAAAGAAAAGACTTGCATTTATATAGTGCCGTTACGAACATAAGAAATAGAAGTAGGAGTAGGCCATTCGGCCCCTCGAGCCTGCTCCACCATTCAATAAGATCATGGCTGATCTGATTTGGCCTCAGCTCTACTTGCCTACCCTCTCCCCATAACCCTCGACTCCCATATCGTTCAAAAATCTGTCCATCTCCACCTTAAATATATTCAATGACCCAGCCACCACAGCTCTCTGGGGTAGATAATTCCAAACACTCAGAGAAGAAATTCTTCCGCAATTCCATTTTCACAACATCCAAAAGTATTTACAGCCAATGAAGTAGTTTTGGAGTGTAGTCACTGTTGTAATGTAGGAAACGTGGCAGCCAATTTGCGCACAGCAAGCTTCCATAAACAGCAATGTGATAATGTCTGATCATCAGTTTTTTTTAAAAAAAGAGGCATTGGTTGAAGGATAAATGTTGGCCAGGACACTGGGGAGAACTTGCCTGCTCTTCTTTGAAATAGTGCAATGAGATCTTTTACGTCCATCTGAGAGAGCAGACGAGACCTTGGTTTAACACCTCATCCGAAAGACGGTACCTCCGGCAGTGCACCACTTCATTGCACTGGAGTGTCAGCCTAGATTTTCATGCTCAACATAACAAGATAAGAAATAGCAGGAGTAGGCCATTTGGCCCTTCGAGCCTGCTCCGCCATTTAATAAGATCATGGTTGATCAAGTCTCTGGAGTGGGACTTGAACCCACAATCTTTTGACTCTGAGATGAGAGTGCTACCAACTGAGCCACGGCTGACACTCCATCCGGAATGACAGGACATAGATACAAGATTAAATGTATCAGATTGGGAAAAAATGGTCAAAAGGTCTCAAAACATTAAATACCGAAGGTAACATAGAAACACAGAAACATAGAAAATAGGTGCAGGAATAGGCCATTCGGTCCTTCAAGGCTGCACCACTTTTCAATGAGATCATGGCTGATCATTTACCTCAGTACCCCTTTCCTGCCTTCTCTCCATACCCCTTGATCCCTTTACCCGTAAGGGCCATATCTAACTCCCTCTTGAATATATCTAACGAACTAGCATCAATAACTCTCTGCGGTAGAGAATTCCACAGGTTAACAACTCTCTGAGTGAAGAAGTTTCTCCTCATCTCAGTCCTAAATGGCTTACCCCTTATTCTTAGACTGTGACCCCTAGTTCTGGACTTCCCCAACATCAGGAACATGCTTCCTGCATCTAACCTGTCCAGTCCCATCAGAATTTTATATGTTTCTATGAGATCCCCTCTCATTCTTCTAAACTCAAGTGAATACAGGCCAAGTCGATCCAGTCTCTCCTCATATGTCAGTCCTGCCATCCCGGGAAATCAGCCTGGTGAACCTTCGCTGCACTCCTTCAATAGCAAGAATGTCCTTCCTCAGATTAGGAGACCAAAACTGAACACAATATTCCAGGTGAGGCCTCACCAAGGCCCTGTACAACTGCAATAAGACCTCCCTGCTCCTATACTCAAATCCCCTAGCTATGAAGGCCAGAAATACAAAATGTCAACACAGTGAATAAAAATAATAAAGAACACGAGGAAGCAACACATGGATAGGGTGGGGGTGTCCATGAGCGTGCACTATCGAATGGATAGGGTGGGGCATATATGAGGGTGCACCATCAAATGGATAGGTGGGGTGTCCATTGGGATGCACCATCAAATGAATAGGGTGGGGTGTTCATGGGGGTGAACCAGCGAATGGGATCGGGTGGTGGGTATGAGGCTGCACCATCGAATGGATTGGTTGGGGGGGGGATATATGAGGGTGCACCATTGAATAGATTGGGTGGGGGGTATATGGGGGTGCACCATCGAATGGATTGGGTGGGAAGTGATCTCCTTATGTCTGTACCTGCCCTGTAGACAATTATGTTAATCGGCTAGTAGGCTGAGGTTTCCCAGCATCAAACAAAAATACTCAGGAGCACACGCTGAATGCATTGGTACTGTAATTTCCAGACCAAAGTCACAGAATTGGTGAACCTTGATAATAAAGCAGAGAGCACGGCCATTGGAAGGATTTGCATCATCTTTTAAGTTCCAAGCCTAACATTTTCAATCACCCACAAGCACCAATGGAAATGGTTCAGTGTGGGCAACTCGTGACCAAAGTCTTTAGGGGGCTTCAATGCTCACCATATTGGGAGGAGTGAACCTGAATCGCACAAGTCTTACCTCAATCCTTTAAAAAGCATCTTTACCTAGGCAAGGTAGGCTGACTTCCACTACTAATCTTTGGTCAAAGCCAAGCTCCAATTGCAATAAAAAGAAAGATTTGCATTTATATAGCGACCACCTTTCACAACTACTGGACGTCTCAAAGTGCTTTACAACCAATTAAGTACTTTTGGAGTGTAGTCACTGTTGTAATGTGGGAAATGTGGCAGCCAACATGCGCACAGCATGCTCCCACAAACAGCATTATGATAATGACCAGATAATCAGTTTTTGTTACATTGATTGAGGGATAAATATTGACCAGGACACCCTGCTCTTCTTCAAAATAGTGCCATGGGATCTTTTACGTCCACGCAAGAGGGTAGTTTAACATCTCATCTGAAAGACGGCATCTCTGACAGTGCAGCACTCCCTCAGCACTGCACTGGAGTGTCAGCCTAGATTTAGGTGCTCAAGTTCCTGGAGTGGGACTTGAACCCACCTTCTGACTCAGAAGCGAGAGTGCTACCTGCTGAGCCACAGCTGACACAATGACCGAGCCTTAGGTGTCATAGCTGCTGATCATTCCACTGGTTTCCTGACTCCTGGGCGAAGGAGTTGCTATTTCAGACAGCAAGAGAGGTCAGACTTCTGGGAGGAACATTTATCCTTCCATGATGGAGCGATCTCCTCAGGTGGCTGCCCGATAAGGTGCTTCAATAGACACACATACATGGCCTGAATTACACTGAGCACGGAGTCCCCATCCCAACTCAACCTAGACCTTGGACCAACTCTTTTAAATCCCAGTTGTAGACAAGTTTTGTTGAGGTCCCCATTAAATGCCCCTCAGGGACGATCAACAACTGATTCCTCACCATTGAGCGTTGTGGCAATTTAGGATATGGTAGCAGAATGGTAATGTTACTGGACTAGTAATCCAGAAGTCTGGACTAACAATCTAGAGACGTGCGTTCAAATCCCACCATGGCAGATTGTGAATTTGAATTCAGTTAATTAAATAAATCTGGAATAAAAAGCTACCGGATCGTCGTAAAAACCCATCCGGTTCACTAATGTGCTTTAGGGAAGGAAACGAACCGTCCTTACCTGGTCTGGCCTACATGTGACTCCAGACTCACAGCATTGGCTGATTCATAACTGACCTCTGAAATGGGCCAGCAAGCCACTCAGTTACAACAACAACTTGTATTTATATACCGCCTTTAACGTAGGAAAACGTCCCAAAGCACTTACTTCACAGGAGTGTTAGCAAACACAATTTGACACAGAGCCATGTACGGAAATATTAGGGCAGATAACCAAAAGCTTGGTGAAACAGGTAGGTTTTAGGGAGTGTCTTAAAAGGAGAAAAGAGAGGTGGAGAGGTTAGAGAGAGGAATTCCCTAGCTTAGGGCCTTGGCAGCTGAAGGCATGGCCGCCACTGGTGGAGCAATTAAAATCGGGCCAGAATTCGAGGCATGCAGATATCTCAGAGGGTTGTGGGGCTGGAGGAGATTAGGGATAGGAAGAAGGGAGGCCATGAAGGGATTTGAAAACAAGGATGAGAATTTTAAAATCAAGACGTTGTTTAGTCGGGAGCCAATTGTAGGTCAGTGAGCACAGGGATGATGGGTGAACAGGACTTGGTGCGAGTTCGGACATGGGCAGCAGAGTTTTGGATGACAGGTTTACGGAGGGTAGGGCGTGCATTGCAACAGGGAGTCCCTGACCAAAGACTGCCCTAAATGGAGAAAGTGCATCCAGGAGGGCGCTGAGCACCTCGAGAAATCAAGTGCAGGCAGCGGAAAGAGCGAGCGGCAAACCAGTCCCACCCACCCCTTCCCTCAACAACTATCTGTCCCACCTGTGACAGGGACTGTGGCTCTCACATTGGACTGTTCAGCCACCTAAGAACTCATTTTTATAGTGGAAGCAAGTCTTCCTCGATTCCAAGGGACTGCCTATGATGATGGCAACAGTCAAGTCTAGAGGTTACAAAGGCATGGATGAGGGTTTCAACAGCAGATGAGCTGAGACAGGGGAGTCAGGTGATGAATACAACCGAATGGATCATCTGGCATCGACTTCGGCGACAAAGGCCTACCCAGCCCCGTCGGCCCTGCAAAGTCCTCCTCGCTAACATCTGGGGACTTGAGCCAAAATTGGATGAGCTGTCCTACAGACTGGTCAAGCTTGATATAGTCATCCTCACAGAATCAGCCAACAGCCCAGACTCCTCCAGGACAGACCCACCAGGGGTGGCGTCACAGTGGTATACAGTCAGGAGGGAGTGACCCTGGGAGTCCTCAACATTGATTCCGGACCCCATGAAGCTCATGTCATCAGGTCAAACATGGGCAAGGAAATCGTCTGCTGATTACTACCTACCAGCTTTCCCAGCTGATGAATCAGTACTCTGCCATGTTGAACAACACTGGAAGAAGCACAGAGTAGCTTCAATGTCCAGCAGCAAGAGTGGCTCGGTAGCACCACTACTGACCGAGCTGGCCAAGTCCTGAAGGACATAGCTGCCAGACTGGGCCTGCAGCAGGTGGTGAATCACCATGAGGGGAAAACCACTTGACCTTATCCTCACCAATCTACCTGTTGCAGATGCTTCTATCCATGACATTACAGGTAGGAGTCATCACAACACATTCCTTGTGGAGATGAAATCCTATTTTCACACTGAGGACACCCTCCATCATGCTGTGTGACACTACCACTGTGCTAAATGAGTTCGGGGCCCAGAAGAGGTGAGGGCTCAGGCGCAGCACGGGCCAGCCCACACTGCGATGTGTGCACGCACTAGGTCCGTGCAGCAGAGCTGGTCTCCAGTTGTCTTGGTTAATCCTTGCCACTAGACCAAGACCTAGCTCCGTCAAGCCCGTGTGGTGGCTGGTGTGCAACGGCCACCACACGTTAAAAAAATCCACGCACAGGCATCTTCCACCGTTCAGGATGTAGTTCGGGATCCAAATATTAGGTCCATCATTGAAACACCTGTGAACTCATCCCTTTTCGGCGTGGAAGCAAGTCATCCTCGCTTCGAGGGATTGCCTTTGATGATGATGATGATATGGGAAAGATTCAGAACAGATCTAGCAACTGAAAACTGGGCATCCACGACATGCTGTGGGCCATCAGCAGCAGCAGAATTGTATTACATCACAATCTGTAACCTCAAGACCCGGCATATCCTTCACTCTACCATTACCATCTAGCCAGGTGACCAACCCTGATATAATAGGCAGTGTAGAAGAGCATGCCAGGAGCAGCACCAGGTGTACCTCAAAATGAGGTGCCAACCTGGTGAAGCTACAACACAGGACTACATACATGCTAAACAGCAATAGCAGCTTGCTATAGACAGTGACGAGTGATCCCACAACCAACGGATCAGATCAAAACTATTCCAGTACAGCTACAACATTGTTATCTACCCAATAAAGTGGAAAATTACTCAGGTATGTTCTGTCCATAAAAAGCAGGACACATCCAATCTGGCCAATTACCACCCCATCAGTCTACTCTCAATCATCAGCAAAGTGATGGAAGGTATCATCGACAGTGCTATCAAGCGGCACTTACTCACCAATAACCTGCTCACCGATGCTCAGTTTGGGTTCTGTTAGGACCACTCGGCTCCAGACCTCATTACAGCCAAAAGGGGAAATGGTTAACCAAAATGTGCAAAAATGAGCAAAAAGTGGGAAATGGCTAACCAAAAGATGGAAATTACCAGGCAATGACCATGTCCAACAAGAGAGAGTCTAATCATCTTCTCTTGACATTCAATGGCATTACCATCATCAAATTCCCCCACCATCAATATCCTGGGGGTCATCATTGACCAGAAACTTAACTGGACCAGGCACTTAAATACTGTGGCTATGAGAGCAGGTCAGAGTTTGGGTAACTCTGTGGTGAGTGAAACTGCAATAACATTCAAGAAGCTCAACACCAATGAGGACAAAGCAGCCCTATTAAGTGGCACCCCATCCACCACCTTCAACATTCACTTCCTCCACCACCGGCGCACCGTGGCTGTAGTGTGTACCATCTACAAGATGCACTGCAGCAACTTGCTAAGGCTTCTTCGACAGCACCTCCCAAACCCACAAACTCTACCACCTAGAAGGGCAAGGGCAGCAGATGCATGGGAACACCACCTCCAAGTCACACACCACCCTGATTTGGCAATATATTGCCGTTCCTTCATTGTCAAAATCCTGGAACTCCCTACCGAACAGCACTGTGGGAGCACCTTCATCACACGGATTGTAGCGGTTCAAGGAGGCGGCTCACTACCACCTTCTCAAGGGCAAATAGGGATGGGCAATAAATGCCGGCCTTGCCAGCGACGCACACATCCCATGAATGAATAAAGTTTTAAAAAAGGAGGCACCCAGTGCCCAGTATACCTCCTGATGGGATGCAGTGCTCGGTCCTCCCTGAAGATTGGGGGGTGTATTGAGTGCCCTTGAAACCATGAGAGTCACTGAAAATTATCTCCACTGGTGTCAAGATCTGGGTGACTCCAGCGCTGACCAGGGGGTGGTGGAAAGCAGGCACTGTGGAAAGCAGTAGCAGGACGGCACTATTCACTATATTTAATAACAACATAGCTGGTGCATTAGAGAGCCATATATCCAAGTTTATCGATGACACAGATTCATCATCATCATAGGCAGTCCCTCGAAACGAGGATGACTTGCTTCCACGCCAAAAAAAGGATAAGTTCACAGGTGGTTCAATGAAGGACCTAATATTCCAGATCCCGAACTACATGTTGAAGGATGGAAGATGCCTGTGTGTGGATTTTTTTAACGTGTGGTGGCCGTTGCACACCAGCCACCACACGGGCTTGACAGAGCTAGGTCTTGGTCCAGTGGCAAGGATTACCCAAGACGACTGGAGACCAGCTCTGCTGCACGGACCTAGTGCGCACACATATCGCAGTGTGGACTGGCCCGTGCTGTCCCTGGGCCCTGAACTCACGCCTCTCCTGGGCCCCGATCACGTCCCTCCACAGTCTCTCGCCGCTCCTTCTCCCCGACCTCGCTGCTCCTGCTGTATCTGCCCATGCTACAATCACCGACCTGGACCTTGATGACGTTACTCTTCACTGCTGTCGCAGCTTGCGCTGCCCCCTGGAGTAGTATGCTTCCACGCTGCTCCCAGGCCGCTGCTCGCCGCTCCCTCCACCACGAGCAGCAGGTCGGGGCCACAAAAGAAGCGGCGAGCAGTGGCTTGGGAGCAGCGTTGAGGCCCCGACCTGCGTGAGAACTTGAAGTTAAACTTGGTGGCATAGTAAATAGGGTAAATGGGAGCATAAAATTACAAAAAGACATTGATTAATTAAGTGAGTGGGCAAAACTATGGCAGATGGATTTCAGCACAGGTAAATGTGAGGTAATGCACTTTGGATCAAAAAAGGATAGATCTGAGTATTTTTTTAAATTGGTGAAATGCGAGGAAGAATGGAGGCCCAAATAGATTTAGGGTTCCATACACACATCACTAAAATGGAGTAGTCAGATACGAAAAAATAATCAAAAAGGCTAATGGAATGTTAGGCTTTATAACTAGAAGGCTAGAATATAAAAGGGAGGGAGAGTTTTGCTACAGCCACACAAAGTGCTGGGCAGACCACATCTGGAGTACTGTGGACAGTTCTGGGCACCACACCCGAGTGTTGAAACATGGGACCTGTTGAGGCCTTGAGGAGGAAGAGCCAGAGAGGTTAATGGGAAATTAAAAGTTAGCTTAGCATACTGGAAATCAGGTAGCTGAGACGTTAAGAAATTAGCCTGGCAAAAAGATGGGTAGGCAACTAAAAGCTAGTTTAGCATAGAGAATAGGCAACATTATTGCAAGGTAGTGTGTGTGTGTATGTATTTGATTGAAATAAAGCATTGTGCCTGGACAGAAAGCAGACAGATTAAAGGGCGAGAACAGACGAGAGAACGGATTGCTACGTGCAAAATAACCTCGGCCTTGAACCAGTCTGGAGGCAACAGAATGTTACTGGAGGGGAGGGGTCATGTTAAATCAGGTGACAGAAGGAATCCAATCAAGGGAGAAGAAGCAGATTTGATTTTACCATGGGGGGACAAGAATCATATAAAAAGTGCTTAGAAAAGTTAGTGCGGTGAAAGGAATGCATGTCTAAATTTCTGTACGCGTATCTGTTTAATCTACTTTGCTTGTGAAGTGCTATGTGTTATGTTCAGAATAACTCCACAAGACTGTATACTGTAAGCTCAAAGTGTTGTGACCTTGGTCTCTTTAATGTAACTCCAGTGTGAGGAAGCAGCATGGTATTGCCTTTTATACCTGCTTGCCTGGGGTGTGCAGGTGCCCCCCCCCCCCTGGTGGCAAGTCTTACACACTAGTAAAGTTTACATACATAACACTATGCCTGCTGACTGAAGAAATAAGGGTATTGATCCTAAAGCAATGACTGAATTAATTACTACTCAAGTAAATCGACAACATGGGTCTTTGTACCAACACTTAGAAAGGGAAGCTGAGCGGCGGGGCAAGGCGAGGCATGAGTTTGGAGCCCAGAAAAGGCGAGGGCCAGTCTACACTGCTATCTATATGTGTGCGCACTAGGTCCGTGCAGTGGAGCTGGTCTCCAGTCGCCTTGGTTAACCCTTGCCACTGGACCAAGACCTAGCTCTGTCAAGCCCGTGTGGTGGCTGGTGTGCAACGGTCACCACACGTTAAAAAAAATCCACTCACAGGCATCTTCCACCCTTCAAGATGTTTTTCGGGATACGGAACATTAGGTCCTTCATTGAAACACCTGTGAACTCATCCCTTTTTGGCGTGGAAGCAAGTCATTCTCGCTTCAAGGGACTGCCTATGATGATGACCAGGGCTCCATGTACTAGATTATGAAGATTAGATAAGCTAGGCCTCCCTCCACCGGCTCTAATTTGTCAGGCTGCTTGCCGACATCCGTACTGGATTTCCTCCAACTAAATGGCCTCCTCCTGTTCCTATCTTCCTTCTGTATGGGATGGGGAGGGATCAGTGTTCGAACACAAGCTGCGATCAGGAAAGGTGCTGTGGAGTCGCCCTTGCTTTCTGCACAAAACACTCCCACTCTAAGGGGGTGACTCTTAGTTGTCTCTTTAAATGACTAACTCTCCGATAAGGCACGGTGTTAACCATCGCTTTTTTTAAATCATGCTTTCTGAGATTGCAAACCTTACCTTCCCAAAAAGCCACTGAACTCCAGGAAGAAAGAGAACAGCCATTGCTCAACTTCCTTGTCAGTAAGTTGGAGTGTAGATGGACGACCAAAATCATATCCACAAAAAACTCGCAGACACTCAAACATTTGCTGTGACTCAGCCCGTCAGACTGTTAGTCAGCCTAGGAATCTTTCCTCCACTTCATATACTCTCCAAGGGAAGGGTGCCGTAACTGCACTCAGGTCCGATTAGCTGTTTTGTGTGTCACCGACACTGACTAAAAACCTTGACCGCAGTGGTCTGGTTCTGTGTTATACTAGTTCTGACGAAGGGTAAACGAACTGAAACTTTAACTCTGCTTCAGAGGCTGCATGACTTGTTGAGATTTCCAGCATTTTCTGCCTTTATTCCGTATTATACTCATACCCCGCCCCCCCCGCCCCACCTTGTAACCCTCTACCAAGCCCAAACCCATTCGGCAATGTTCCGTCTTATTTTATTTTCCTGTGGGGCTCTTTAAATTTGCTGGTGACCCTATCTTCTCGCCCATACCCCCGGATTCCCTCCCACCCCGGGTGACATTCTCTCTCCCTTCCCCCATCGGGGTGACTCTCTCTCTCCCCACCCCCTCCCCCGGGGTGACACTCTCTTCTCTCCTCTCCCCTCCCCCCGGGGTGACTCTCTCTCCCCTCCCTGGGGTGACACACTCTCTCCCCTCCCTGGGGTGACACACTCTCTCTCTCTATCACTATCCCCCCCCCCCCCCCCTCTGTCCCGGGGTGACACTCTCCCTCATCCC